>NW_022985078.1:438321-600091 GCF_010015585.1 Eremomyces bilateralis CBS 781.70
AGCATGGCCAACCTGGCGTCGACGTACCGGAGTCAAGGCCGATGGGAGGCGGCCGAAGAGCTAGAGGTACAAGTGATGGAGACTCGCAAGGAGAAGCTCGGAGCCGACCATCTCTATACGCTAAACGGCATGGCCGACCTGGCGTCGACGTACAGGAATCAAGGCCGATGGAAGGAGGCCGAAGAGCTGGATGTACAAGTGATGGAGACTCGTAAGGAGAAGCTCGGAGCCGACCATCCTTCTACGCTAAACGGCATGGTCAACCTGGCGTCGACGTGGAAAACGCAGGGCCGAGATATGGAGGCTATAGGTCTAATGGTGGAGTCTGCATGGCTTCAAGAACAGGTTCTAGGTAATAGCCACACGGACTTCATTTCTTCCTCGAATATATTGGCGGATTGGGAGGCAGAACAACGAGGCCCTCGCAAAATAGAATAGGGCAGAGAGCAGGAGGACGCTGACGCTGTCGGCTAGGGTTGCTATGGCTGAAAAGCACCCGCTTTGATTATCCATAGTCGGAAGGAATAGATGATCGCTCGTTAGTCTGGGCCAATATTAGAGTCTGAATTGCTTCTAATTAACACCACATACAACTTGGGCGAAGGCTTTTCTAGCATCATAACGAGATTATGTGACTTGGGTTGACCCGTTTTATGACCTTTTAAAAAGAAAAAAAATATGATGGTGGCGTTGTAGCATGGAAATATTGTCGCGGTGTCTAAGGTGCACTCTGATGCACTCCGCAGAAATTAGCTGACTAGTAGCTAGGCTTTTGTAATATTTAAAGTAGACACAATCCGGGTATTGGCAAGTGGCTGAAGAGCACAAGGAATATAGAACTGTAAAATTATAATGTGTGGAGAGACTCTGAGTTGGTTTGAAGTCAAAGTACCTCGAATTCGTCCCATCACGCAAGGGGGAGTGTACTGCGCATAGAACCATGCGGATAGGGGTATATCAGATGTTGGGCGGATCACGAGATTGAACCCTGAGATATTGTCCGACGATCCCACCGTAGATACAATGCCATATATATATAGTCTGCTTCATGATAGCCACCGCTACAAACTTGGTACCTAATAATCTACAGTATCTAAAACAGAAGTTGTGTATCAACAGAGCAACCGACCCAAAACGCCTTCGTCAACCCGACCAACCCTACAACTGGGCCGTGACCGGCTTTACGTATTCCAACCCGTCATACACGCTTCCGTACCGCGAATTCCAATAGTCCACAAAGTAATTCTCCCTCGGTTTCCACGGGCCGCTGTTCCCCACTTTCGGCAACCGCTCCATCGCCCGCACCACGTACGTGCTATTCAAGTTCAGCACCGGTGTCTGGGTCATCTTCTCAGGATGCGGCACCCGCGGAACGACGCTCGTGGCGCCGTCTTTCTTCATCCGGTTGAGCAGCCGCACGATCACTTGGGCCGTCGTATCGGCGCCGAGAGTCCAGGACGCGTTGGTGTAGCCGATGACGAACGCGGCGTTGGGGAGATCCTGCAGCATCATGCCCTTCCACATGAACTTCTCGGACACCTGGAAGGATGCGCCGTCGACTCGGAGATCCGCACCGCCGGCGAGTTGGATCTTCAGGCCGGTGGCGGTCACGATCATGTCGCATGGAAGCTCCTGGCCGCTTTCGAGTGTGATGCCGGTCTCGGTGACGGACTTGATGACTCCCGTCGCTACGCTCGCTTTGCCTCGCCGCAAGGCTTTGAAGAAGTCTCCATCTGGACAGGCGCACAGTCTTTGCTCCCAAGGGTTGTATTTGGGTACAAAATGCGGGTCGTGGGGAACGGACTTTGGCAGCTGGCGGGTTGTCAAGAGCCGTAGGATGGAGCGGGCGACGGTAGGGTAGGCTCGGCAGAAGCGGAAGAATAGGAACGGCACGGTCAGGAACCAGAGGCGGTCGAATCGAGAGGCCAGCCATTTCGGAAGGATCATATGGGACAAGCTCCATTTCCTATTCGGGATGCTGAAGAGATATGTCGGCGATCGTTGCAGCATGGTGACATGTTCGGCCTTTTCCGCCAGGTTGGGGACCAGAGTGACGGCGGTCGCACCGCTGCCGATGACCACGATGCGTTTGTTCGAGTAATCCTGACCTTCGGGCCAGAATTGCGGGTGGATGACCTTACCCTTAAAGTTCTCGATGCCAGGAATGACGACTGGAAGGGGCTCCTTGTAGTCGTAGTAGCCCGTGCTGAGGATGAGAAAGTTGCCGGTATAGTAACGTTCTTCACCGTCAACAATGGTGGTCACTGTCCACTTTTGCTCCTCTGTTGACCAATTGGCCGACTGGAAAAAATGCTTGTATCGAATGTGCTTATCGATGCCGTGAATACCTGCGGTCTCCGTGAGGTACTTCATGATATCGGGCCCATCGGCGATGGGCTTCCTGTCCGTCCATGGCCGCCATGGGAATCCGAAGGTGTGTAGGTCCGAATCCGATCTGATTCCAGGGTATTTCCAGAAATCCCAGGTGCCTCCAAGGTGCTCGCGCGTCTCGAGGATCGTGTAGGTTGCCCCAGGTACTTCCGATTGTACTCGATATGCGGAGTTGATTCCAGATACTCCAGCTCCGATGATCAAGACATCGAAGTAGTTGCTCTCCATTTTATTGGAGGTGCCGTTCATCCTTACAATGGATCTGACCTCAGCTTAGCATCCAGCGCTTGAGGAATGTCCGCGGCGATTCGTACCAACTATTTAGATTGGATCGTATTGACAAACGTATGCGCGCCTGATACAGCATCAACGAGCAGAACGTGAAGTTAAATGCGATTCCGCGGTGACAATTGATAAAGCTATGAACATGTGGCAAGGCAGCCTCGGTTTCACGCGCGATGCCGCAAATCTGGGATTGCACTTGCGATGGAACAACCTGACTAGGGCGGGAAGAGCCCGCGGCTTGCCTCCGGGTTCAACTTAATCGCGCTCGACAATTGGAAATCCGAATGGACTGGGATCCTAAGGAGCGGTAACGAGATATTTGATGGACAACATGTCCAATTAGCCTTTCAAGATCCATATTCAGGTTTTATGGTGGTGGCTAAGTCGGGCGAATTCAGCTGTCCGCCTCCGACTTCCAGACTGAGCCCTACATCTGAAGTCAAACTAAACAAACCCATCCTCGTTCCTCGTACGTACGTTCGTACGTAACAACCGGCTGGGGCAGTTGCCATGAGATTTATTTCGTGATGGCGCCATGGTCATCTAATGTGCGCGAGATCAGGTCGATAACTATGGCAGGTGCCGTTATGGCCAACCCTTGGATGCGAAGTCGGGCGCGATATACCGACACTCACGCTTTCGGAAACGCGGAACCAATAATTAATGTCGGTGGGGTGGACATGAGCTTCCATGTCGTTGACAGCTCTCTCACTATCGCTGCAGATACCTGGAACTAGTAGGTGATACAGCGATACAGGAGAAGATGTGCCTGTCGCACATGTGGATCATTAGGTCACCACATTCCCTATCCGAAACCCGCAAGCTCTATTCAAAAAACGCTTGATCCTAACGTACATTGAAGATTGGAGAACGTCACCGTCTATCATGAGGGATACTTAATATGCAGTTTGGATGCTCCCAGATGTAAGGAAACCCGGCCACATATACAGTATTTTATACACAATCCTGCTTGATCATTTCTGTGCATCGGTGGTCGCATCAGGTTCGCCCGGTGTAACACCCTTTGGATCCTCATCTCTCGCTGATTCCGCCGGCCCCTTCTCCGCTGATTCCCTTGCCGGTGCTTGTGGAGGGTTGACGTCGTTCGTGGCATCGGTTCGCGCTGCAACTGCTCCAACAACATCGGCATCGTTCTTTGGTGGCTTCACGCCGCCAGCCACGTCCATCGCGGCGAGTTCAGGGGGCTCCACCGCCGCTCCAGCAGCCGCCGCTTCTTTCTCTCCCATCTCTATCCCCTCTAGCTCCTCATCGTCCTCGAGTTCGGCGCCGTAGATGTCGGGGTATTGCCGGAAGCAATCCTGCATGTTCCTGGGTCTGTCAGTTCCGAGGGGATGGCGGAAATGTAGAAATTGGAACGTACTTGAACTTGTCTATGCAATCCACACCCTTGGGCTCTTCGTTGCTGTAGACGAAGCAGCTGAATGCCGCTTTGAAATTCTCTCCACATGGGCCATCGGCCATGCCGCCCAGACAAGGACAGTCCCAATTGATTTCTCCGGTCTCCTCATTAAACGCCCCTTGTTGGCCGGCCTCTTCTTCTAGGCCTTCGATGCCACCGGCCACTTCTTCCACGGCTCCAGTTGCTCCAGCGACTGCTGTCCGCTCCGAGTCCGAGTCTGATGGTGGCGGCGCATCTGCTTTCTGAACTTCAGCATTGCGTTTGCGTCGCTCCGCTGAGATGTCCTCGACGGACCGCAATGTCTCGGGTTCGTTCTGTTCGGGCTGGGTGTTGGAAGGGATTATCGGATGTGGGGTGACAGCATCTAAGATATCGTCAGCGGAATACATTTGACCTACGGTGCAATTCCGAAACTCACACTCCGCCTGCTCAGCAAAAGCACTGTTGGTGTTGTAAAGATAGACTGCGCCGCCAGCCAGGCCGAGGCGAGCCGCGAAGTTCTTCCAGCTTCGGGGTTTCGCCGCGCCGGAGCTTGCGAATCGACGACCGGCCACGCGGGTTGCGGGCTGTACGGAGCGGGACGAAGCTCTCGCGAGCTGATGCGACGCAAGCCGTAACATCTTTGAAGGAACGTAAAGCGAGGGTGAGGTGGAGTGGGAATTGAGAAAGGAGGCGTCGGAAACAATCGAGATGAAATGTTGGTTATTGGAGATTTTGTCAGCAAAGCAAGTGGAGCCGAACGGAACTGAAAGGGTTGCCACCCACGGCAGTATTAGCCGGCGATATCAATTGAAGATATTCCGAGGACGGGTCTTCAACATACACAATTTAACCCAATTAACCTATAGATATTATTTCCGATCAAAGAGATGTTGATACTCTATTAGAAGATACTTGTACTTACTCGTACTGCTACTTATTCTCACGATTCTTGCCCTCCAATTGCGATCCCCCCTCTGCCAGCGTTCGAGCTTGTAGACAGGAATCGACAAGTATGTATACGGAGTATGTCGTACCACACTGGTCATTGATGACGGAGGGGTGCGGAGAAGCATCCTCCAACTGATATGAGGCCAATTCTATCATTACCCGGTGATAGGCATCCAGCTAAATGCTTCATCAAACTATACACGCTCCAATCGCAGAGTCCATGTCGAAATCAAATTCCGCTCGCCCATCGCACCGTTTACAGGTCATACGCCGATCCAACACAATTGATCTCATCGGCCCGCTCGTTCAGCTTCAATCTGCCGCTTCAGATCTGCCAGCACCCCCTCTCTGGTCTTTAAATGCCCCTCCAGCCCCTCCACCTGTTCCCGCACCGTCTGAATGTCATCTGATACGCTCTTAAGGCTCTGCGCTTCCTTCGCCGTCCCCTCCCCGAGCTCCAGGTCCCGCAATTCCCGCCGCTTGTAGTCCAGCAGCTGCTCCAACTCCCGCTTGACCAGTACCGGCTTCCCCTGATCCCGCCGCGACCCGGACCGGCTATTCGCCGCCGTCTCCACCCTCTCGATCTTCTCCTCGAGCTCCTTCAGCTGCTTCTTGAGCCGTACCTCTTCCCAGTCTTCCGTGGTGTGCGTGCCGCTAAAGTCCGTGCCTTTCGGTCGGTAGGCGGTGCGGTCGCCGACGCCCAGTCGACTGAGATACGCGTCGCCGAATTTGGCTTTACGGCCCGTCACCGTGCTGTCGTCCGACTTGGTCCCCCACCGTTGCGCGGACGTCTGCACGCGGTCCACGTTGTAGTCGATCTGATTGCGCTCGAACGACGCGCGTAGGCTGGCAGGAACGCTGCGGGGGATGCGGAATCCTTCGTGGCGCTGGGCGAGGATGTGGAGGAAGGCGAGGGAGGCGTCTTTGCCGATGGTGGACGAGGCGGAGGGGTTGATCAGGTTCCAGGCCGATCGGACGTCGGTGTCGGGGACGTCTAGAGAAGAGAAGAGAGGTTCGAGGGCGTGGAACGTGATATCGCCCCGGCCGTCTCGGTTTGCGTCGTAGATCTCCTCGTATCTTGACTTGTCGGCTGGGGACATGTACCAGTCGAATCCATCTTTTAGGCCTGGTGTGTCGTCTTCGTCATCCTCGACCCGTTCGAACTGCGGCTGTCGGCCGGTGAGTGCGCGGTTCGCTTGGACCAGGTGGGACTTCGATTCGGGAACGAGCCAGTCTGGTAACGCTTGCGGCACATCTAATAGATCCTGAATCCGGTGAATAAGCGCAAGTCTAGGAATAAGGAGCGGTCTTGTAAGACACAAAGGGGACATACCCCATTTACAAGATCAAAGATCAGACGCATCGCCACGCAAAACTCCTCGAAGTCCAGATTCCCATCATTGTCCACATCCGCCAGATCCCACACCTTCTCGAGCTGATCATCTCGCAGCTGGCTGTTCTTGAGGACAGGTGCGGCTTGAGCGCCAGTCAGATGCGAGCCCCCGTTGGTGAGGGAGGAGAAGATCTCCCAGTATTTCTCGATTTCGCTTTGCTCTATTTTTTTATTCGACATGGTCGTTGGGAATCTGACGGCGTTGTAGGTGCAGTTCCCAAGTCTCAGTCGTCTGGTCGTTGGAAGTTGAATCACGTTTAGACTTCGGAGTATGGAGCTCTCATTGCTACGAATTGATTCATGGTCGGGTTGGTTACGCATGCTGCGCCATCGGATGGGCAAGGATAAAAGTTCGCGCCTTGTTGCCTGGATATCTCATTCGTGATTTGCATGCGTAGAACGAACAGGGGCTTGACTGAATCCAGTCAGTCCTGTGGAAATATTGCGAGGCATAGGATAGCTCTACGAGAGACTCTGTAGTTATACGCTTATAGATGTATTCATATGGTAATATTTCATATGTCTTGTAATTACAGTTCTAACCACTGCTGGAGTTCTGTCAGTCTGTCGGCTACTCGGATCCCATTCCAGGTCTCCGAACCGTCAGTCTCATACGCCAGCGTCGGCATACCCACTTGCTCGATAGCAAAGCTTGCAGAAACACCAGCCATAATCGAGGCTTCGATTAAGCTTTCTCCACGGGTCAGCGCAACAATGAGTCCACCTAAGAAGGTGTTCCCTCCCCCCGTTGGATCAACGACTCTCTCAGCGGAGCGGTGGTATGGCGGGATCCACCGCCCGGTCGTGTTCTGCGACGCCACATAGCACCCATCTTTGCCAGCCCGAATTACTACGCCTCCTATTCTTGATCCTCCCAGGTCCGTTCCAATGGTAGACGAAAGCCAATCCTGGGTAAGTTCTTCCACAAGAGGCCGATCCACATCGCCTATCGACGTGTTTCCGCTCTTGTCCCAAAACGCGGCTAGCTCCTGGTGATTGGGGCTCACCACGTCGACCACCTGCAGAGCTTTGCGGCAGTTTTCTAGCTCGGACGGTAGGCAGAGGTCTGGGACGGGTTCCCAGACGAAGATTGGCCGAGGCAGCTCCTCACTGGTGTTTCGAAGCTTCAGGATATTCTCAACGAGATCGATGCAGCGGGCTGGAGAGCAAATGAGGTGGAACGATTTCGACTTCAGCAGCCTTGGGGAGAGGGACGTGTGATCGAGACGTATTTTCTCAGTCAAGTATTTGAAAGCTGCTCTCTCTTAGTCCTATGTTGGTGCAACCAGAGCAGAAGCATATTAGAAGCAAAAGAGCAAAAAAAGATCAGAAAAATTCACCTCTGTACTCGTTTTCCATATATCCGTTCCATGCTCTTGTAGTCAGCCGATCCGGCGTCTCTCGAAACACGCAGCTCGTCCGCCAGCGATTGATCTCCTCTCTGAGCTCTACCGGAAAATCGGATCCAGCGTCTACAATCCAGCCAACGGACCGTGAGAGTGGAGGTGGAGATAGTAAACGGGCTCCTAGAGCCGAGTAGGAACCCGCGCCGCCGAGGATGTTATACACCGGGTCCTTGGGGGGTGGGAAATGGATCTCATCTGATATTCAAGCAAGGTGTCATCAGATCGATATCATTCATTGAATGGATTCAGCCGGGATAGGTGGCTCCAAGTACCAATTATGAACATCCCAAGAGTACAGAAGTCGATATCCTGCTCGGCATCTTGACGTGTTGACTGGACGTCATTTGTGCCTGAGTCTGAACCCATTGAGTGTCAGCAACGTCGAGGACGTATTATGATTGCGTAGACATGTATGTTCAACGTGAATCCATATTCGACCTATTGAGATTTGGTTGATTGTAAGAGGATGGGTCTAGCGTCAGGATAGAGCAGCGTGAGTGATTACTGATTAGGCGTCCGATCCTTGAGACAGCAGCCCACTGATTGACCAACCAACAGTGGGGAAACTTCGCTGCCTTGATGTCTTGATACCTCGCTGCCTGAGCTCCGTTCTCCCTAGAAATCATCCACGAGTTCCTTTAGACAACAGCTTATTGTTGGAACAACGTATTAGCTTTCCAGTGCTTCTCCTATAATTGACGGAATATCATTCCCTTTTGTCCCGTTTGGAATCTTCCCACCTCATCTCTGTGCTTCATTTCTGTACCACATTGAGCAACGGAGAAGGTCAACCTGCGCGTTCCCGAGCTCCTCCTTGCCTTCACTGGACATATTCGCAAGTTCCACCACGACGGAACTCTGGGTTAGCTCCAATTCTATAACCACGGACGGTGACGGCAATGGCGACGACTAACATGAACAACCTCACCACCCTCATCAAACGGTTCGTCTATTTCATCATCTCAATTCGAATCTCCAACTCCTCCAATTCCACCACTCCCTACCGTATCCCCCGGCTTCCACCATGGAAGCGAACCCTCCTGCCAAACTCGCCCGTCCCATCTCGGAATCCTCGCTTACGGAGCTTCTCCACAGGCTAGAAGCCGCAACGTCGCGGTTAGAAGACATTGCTTCTTCGGCCGCCAGCTATGATCCGGCCGACTCGCAGCCGGGGACAACCGCCCCTGCGGCCGCCACCTCCAAGCCCGACTCCTCCGCAAAGCAACCTCCACCATCCGCCGCATCGACTCCACGGCCCGAAACACCATCGGAACCTTCCATACCGAATGTGGTCGCCTTGTTGGATTCGTTGATGAGCGAAGCCCTCGAGCCGTGGATGGAACTGAGCGAGAAGATAGGTGGCCTGGTCAAGGAACAAGTGAGTCGAGAATCATCCCCGTCATGCATGAAACTGGACTGATGCGATGCTCGAACAGTCAGCTGGGGTGGATAAAGCCTTTCAGGAGCAACGGAGCTTTATCCTGCTTACCACCCAGGCCAAGAACCCGGGTCAAGATTCGGCGACGTATATGGAGTGCCTCGTGGGGATCCAATCCCAGATCATCAAGGTCGACGAGATGGTGTCGAAGAACTACGGTTCGCAGTTTCGCGATCACCTCGCCATGGTTGCTGGCGGACTTCAATGCCTGAGTTGGGTCACTGTGGACTCGAAACCGCAAGACTTGGTCAGCGAGCTATTTGGCGGCGCCCAGATGTACGGAAATAAGATCTTGCAGAAGTACAAGACCGAGTAAGTCCCCCTCCATGCTTTTGTGAAGCGCAGTCGTTCTGAATTCATCCCATTAGGGATCAAACGCAGGTCAAATGGGTCCAAGCCTTCTACAAGCTCTTCAAGATGCTGCAAGAGTATATCCGGACCAATTTCCCGAAAGGCATTACATGGAATCCCAAGGGTATCGAAGCGTCGGAGGCCTTGAAACAAGCAAAGGCCTCGAAATCAGGAGCCAAAGCGCCTGGTCCTCCTGGCCCCCCTCCACCACCTGCTGGTGGTGCTCCACCTCCCCCTCCGCCGCCCGCACCCGCACCGCCACCATTCACGGGCGACGTTTCGAAATCATCCGCCAAGGAGGGCGACATGGGTGCGGTGTTCCAGGAGTTGAGCAAAGGCGAATCGGTCACCCAAGGGCTTCGCAAAGTGCAAGCATCGCAACAAACGCACAAAAACCCGTCGCTCCGAGCCGCCGCCGCCGCGGTGCCAACCCGGAGCGACAGCTCTTCGTCGGCAGGACGGGGTAAGTCGCCGACGCCGCCGGGGAAGAAGCCGAAGCCGGAGAGCATGCGGACGAAGAAGCCGCCGCGAAAGGAGCTGGATGGGAACAAGTGGATTATCGTACGTACCCCCTACGCCGACCCTCGGACCGCTCGTTGCTGATCTCTCTGGGTTGATAGGAAAATTACGATTCTCCAGCCGGACCGGTCGAGATCTCGGTCGAACTCAGCCATTCGATCCTCATCACGCGCTGCAAGAACACCACGATCCGCATCCACGGTAAGGCGAACGCCATCTCCGCCGACTCCTCGTCACGGCTTTCGATCATCCTCGACTCCCTTGTCTCCTCCGTCGACGTCATCAAGTGCCCCAACTTCGCCGTGCAGGTGCTCGGGTCGATCCCGACGATCCTGCTCGACCAGGTCGACGGTGCCACCGTCTATCTGAGCAAGGAGAGCGCAGGCAGCGAGATCTTTTCGAGCAAGTGCTCCAGCGTCAACGTCAATGTTCTGGGTGACGGCGATGACGGCGACTATAAGGAGTGCCCGGTGCCGGAGCAGATGCGGAGTTTTATCAAGGATGGCAAGTTGGTCACGGAGATTGTCGAGCATGCGGGTTGAGTGCGCATTTCATATCACCAGCGTTTTTTTAGGAGAAAAAAATAATCATTCCGCGGGCATCAATTCTAGCGAATACCCGATATACTTGGATACGGCGACCGACGGGCGAGGGAATCATGCGCTCTCCATCTTCTTTAAACCTGTAATTTACATCCGATTACTTGATCTAAATACTACGACCCCGGGGTCGCGTAGAATCTACGACATCCGTGAGCGGACAATCTGAATTTTAAGGCGTGACAACGAGTTGCAGCAGTGCGATTTAGTAAAAACCCATCATGATATTTTTGAGCGACGAATACACTCCGCGAAACCCAGCCCATGCAACGGAAAGCAGAAAGCAACGCGACCAATGCCCACGCTCACGAAATGTCGAACAGCGGCTTCAGCTTCTTGAGCAGGTGCCACTCGTCCATGCTGACGTCCTCCTTGTAGAACTCCTTCAGCGTGTCGATGGTCGTCCGCGAGATCTTCGAGTACAGGATGTCCTTCTCCTCCAGCTGGCGGCCGTACAGCGGCTGGTTGGGCCCTTCGATCTTGACCGCGACGGACGGCTGGCCTTTTTTGCAGATCGGGAGGGCCTTGTGGTCGCGCTCGATGGAGGTGCTGGGACGGTGTTAGCGGTGATATCACGGGTTAGAAATGGGGAGACTCACACTCGGCCCATATCGATGATCTCCTTCTTCCCCTCCGCGTTCGTCTTGATGGCGCAGATGGGCGTGTGCATCTTCAGCGTGCCATCGATGACGTCGACGCCCACCACGATCGGATCCTTGTTGTTGAACACCGCGACGGGCTTCAGCACGCACGGGAACACGGCCAGCATCTTGCTCTCCTCCTTCCGCTGCTCCGCTAGCTGCTTTAGATGGTTGGTGAAGTCGTCGAATAGGTGGTAGATGATGTCCGCGGTGAAGATCTTGACCCCGACGTCGGCGGCGTATTTCTCCGCCTCCTTGTCGACGCGCACGTCGAAGCAGAGCATCACGGCGTATTCCGGAGCGCGCTCCAGCATGACGCCGGCTTGCATGACATCACGCTTGTACACGGGCCCGATGCTGATGTTGGCCACTGGGATTTTAGAGACGCGGAGGAACTCGAGCAACGCTTCCAGGGAGCCCAGGGTGGAAGCCTGCACGCTGACGCCTTTGCCGGTCTTGGAGATGCGGGAGAGCAGGTTCTCGAGATCGGACATGACCTCCTCCTCCAGATCCTCTTCGTCGTCGTCCTCGCCCACCACGAGGAGGCGGGAACCGGCGATGGCGGAGTCGAGGCCGTCGGCGGATATCTTGATACCCATGGCAGCTTTGATTTCCTTGTTGTGAACGTACTGTGACTTGACACGGAGCTCTTTCATCTCCGCCGGCGTTAGCAGCGCTCGAATGTTGGTAGTGATGGCTCCGTTGAGACCGCATAGCACTATTCGGTCGCCTTCGCGCAGAACACCGTTCGACAGGATGACATCGATGGTGGTACCCAGACCCTCGATGACCTTGACTTCAAGGACCGTCGCCTCCACCTCCGACAGATACATCAGGGAATTGGTCATCCGCTCCTGTGAAAGATTGACGAGCAGCTTCAGAAGGTCGGGGATACCTTCGCCGGTATGCGCGGACGTCGGGACAAGAGAGACGTTCCGCGCCATGAACCGGTTCTCGTAGAACAGCTCTGAGTTGAACCCTTGCTCGGCGAACGCCAGCTTGGTCTTCTCCAATCGATCACGGAACTCGCCCTGGCAGCCCTTGTTCTGCATCGACAAGCTGTTCTGGAAGCCGTTGTTGGCGATCTGCTTCCATCCGAACAGACGATCGATCTTGTTCAACGCCACGATGAACGGCGTCTTTCGCTCACGCAGGAGTTTCATCGATTCGAGCGTCTGAGGTTCGAGGCCGTGCATGATATCGACGACGAGAATGGCGATGTTGCAAAGCGAGGACCCACGAGACCGAAGATTGGTGAAAGACTCGTGACCAGGCGTATCGATGACGAGAAGGCCGGGAACTTTGAACTCGAATTTGCCATCTTGGTTGACGACGGCCGTCTTCTTCTGCAGGGCCTCCACGGGGAAGTAAGTCGCACCGATCTGTTGAGTGATACCACCAGCCTCGCCTTCTTGGACGTTCGTCTGTCGGACCTTGTCCAGAAGCTTCGTCTTTCCGGTGTCGACGTGCCCAAGAATACAGCAAATAGGGGATCGAAGGTTGGATGCTGACCGAGCTGCCAATGCTTCCTCGTGCTTCTTCTTTCGCCGTTCCTCTGCCTCCGCCTTCCTCGCCGAAACGACTTTGGCAGCCACGGATGGCTTCTCTTCGTCTTCTGTCTCCTCTTCCGAGGACTCTTCTGACGACTCTTCGGCCAGAGCCTTTCCGTTCGCGGCGGCCGCTTTCCCGCGAGCTCCAGGCTTCAGTTCTTCTTCCTCTTCGGATGAGGCATCCCAGCTATCCTTAACACCCTCCAGCTTGGCTGCCTCGGTCTCCCAATCCTCCAAGCCTGCGTCTTCCTCCTCTGGTTCGACAGGCTCAGGTTCTTGAACCGGTTCCTCAATGTGTGTCTCCTCGAGCTGTTTGGCGGTTTCATCAACGGGCTCCTCTTTCTTCTCCTGGACACCTTTCTTGCCCCCCTTTCGCTTCCGATTGTCGTATACGGGCTTTTTCTTCTCAGCGCCCGCCTCCAGTCCAAGGACCTTCGCGCCTCCGCTTTCCAGCATCTGCTGCATTCGGATCTTATTGCGCTCGGCGGCCTCCTTTTGTGCCTTCGTCATGAACTTGCCCTCTTTCTTGAGCTGTTCGATCTTGGCCCTCTCCTTGGCCTTCTTCGCCGCCTTCTGTTCTTCCTTCCGTTTATTCTCTTCTTCTTCCAGGCGCATACGTTCGATTTCCTTGGTTTTCTCTTCGGCTTCCAATCTAGCTAGCTGCTCTTCTCTCAAACGTCGTTCTTCCTGCTGTTTCTGAAGGGCAGCCAGTGCAGCGGGGACCTTCTTCTTTTTGCCCCCAGCCGCTACATCAGGGGTTGCACTAGGTTCGGGTTTGGCCTCTTCGGCCTTCGCAGGTTGTGGTGCTGGCGTTCGTATGGGTCCGGCAGTCTTCTTCTTTGCAGCCTGCACGCTGTTAGTATCCGCTTCAGGCCATCAAAATGGAGATTCATGAATTTCCCGACGTACCTGTTCCTTCTTCCGCTGCTTTTCCCTTTCCTTCTTCTCCTTTTCCTTTTCCTTCTTGGACTTCATCTTTCCGCCCGGTTGATCGTCCTCATCGTCATCGGCCGGTTCGGCTTTCTGGTACTTGCCACCGGCTTTCCCGCCCTTGCCCTTCTTCGGTTGGGAATAGAGATCCTCATCGTCCATGCTCGCTTCGACCGGAGCTTTCGATGCCAGATCCACGGGTCCGGTGGCGTCCCCATCTTCGTCCTGATCATCCAAATCGGCAACAGCCTTGCCCTTCTTCTGCTTCTTACCCCGGTTCTTCTTCAGTGCCGCCAGTAATCCACCTCCTCCAGTGTTGTCACCCTCTTCGGCATCACCGGCGGCTTCCTCGTCCTTTGCTGCTTGGGTGGCTGCAGCAATGGGGTCGGCGACCTCCCCCAGACCTTCATCCCAATCATCACCACCTTTGCTCCCTTTTGTTTTCGGAGCCATGATTGCTAAGAGTATCTGGAAATTGCTTTCTCGTGTCGATGATCGTCAAACTATATCGAAGTGGTGTAATGGTCGCGTATGGAGTCCGTCTCGCCTGTAGGTATGATGGAATTGAGGAAAGTTATCTTAGTCCTCCGGTCGTAGTGGGACCGCTCGACGAAATTATGAAGGCAAACTTCACGTGATCGACCGACTGTGAGGCTCGCAAATGTCGAGGAGTGTAATAATATGATTCCCAGTACTGGAAAAGCGGTATTAATGGCTTCGTAGATGCGAAATCAACGAGTGACGACTGTCGAAAATGGGGAACACAAATGCAATTTTGGGGGAGGGTGGTTTAGTGGGGTTCTCTGGTTCTCCATCATTCAGTTGGCGACTTTCACCATTTGCTCCGATTGATGCCGTGAATATCAATATTAATGACATCCCTCCAAGCAATCGCCAGGAATACCTGCCGTACACGTACATTATTCTGACTGTTACTATGACATATTCCTTGGGATACTCTTGTTAATTGAAAATTATTATCATGTGACGGAGTAGCGATTACAATCCCACCTCATTCCGACCAACTGGTACTGGTACCCTAATATACACACACTACAGTTCCAAGATCGGACATATTTTCATCATTATTAGAAGGTGTTTGCGTTGTCCATGGAGCGCGCTAAATTCTCATGAGGCTATTACACAGAAAGTTAAGACGGTACCATATTAATCCTACACTCGGCGGCGTATGCTAGAATCTATCTGCGCAATAGCGGACATCGATCAACCGAAGAGCATCCGCACAGCATCTTCCGGCGCCGTGTCATCGCCCCCACTGGGCGCATCCTTTCTCAATGGGCTGCCGTGAGCGAAGAAAAGGACTTTGATAGCAATAGCGAGACCAGCGTGAAGCGCCGCCACAACAATCAGGAGGATCTTCGAGGTGCGGACATCGGTTGCGGATAGAACGGGGTATCTGGGCGTTGTTAGGTCGTCTCTACCGCTAATCATGAGAGGCTCGGATCTTACAAATTTCGAAGGATGAAGAAGACCGACAGTGCAAATCCGATGGCAACAAAGATGTAGTTCAGACCTGCAAGGTATCGTTAGCATGATCAGTCGCCTCCGTGCTGTCCCAGTACGTACTGCTGATGGGCGACCACGAGATAACGGCCACGGGAATCCAAATGAGGTTCGCATATCCGTAAAGCGCCCAGCATTCCAGAAGGTTGGCGGACTCGCTGCCGAACCATTTGAGCGTCCCCCACAGCCCGATCGGGATGACGCCCGTATACCCGTAGATCAATCCCGCCGCTCCGCTCAGCAACCGGAAGTCATACTGGACTCTGTTTCCGTCCCCTCGGAGCGCGATGTACCGCGAGATGGTGCCGGTCAAGAATAGGATCATGACGACGGTGGTGGCGATCCAGAAGGGGCCGTAGAGGTCCGGGTTGCCTTCGAGGACATCAAGGAAATTGGCGCGGGGATAGAGCGTGGCCCAACAGCGCTTTAGGACCTCGTTGGTGTCGACGTCGAAGAACTGGGCGTAGAAGGACAGTGTCCAGAGGAAGCTCTTGGGTTTGCTCGCCGGACCACCAGTCAGCGGAGTGGAATCGGGGGCAATCTTATTTCGACGCGATGTTGGTTCGTCGAAGTCTAGGATGGATTAGCCATACGATGAGCTTTATGGTGATGTCCAGATACGCACTGGATGAGTGGAACTCCAGGTCTTCTTGCAGGTCCGTTCTTCCCAGGTCTTCTCCCTGAAGATAGCATTAGTATTCAGGATTTACCATCCCCGAGCTGTCCAACGCAGCATACCTCTTGATCCACGTCCACGACGACATCGTAGCCTCTGTTCGCCATGGTTGAGGAGCGTTGTTAGGTGCAATAGCGGGATCCCAAACTCTTGACGTCAAAGGGCTGGACTGGAGCAATTCACAATGCGTGTCCCAACTCCAAACCGGAACGGCGCCAGGGTCCGATGTCATTTGTGTTCACGTGACAATGATTCAATCCAAAGACATCACGTGGGGAAACGAATGGTTGGTGCCTGAAATTGTACTTACAGCCTTACAGCCTTACAGCCTTTAAGCCTGAGACCTCACATCTCTTACACGTGCTCACGATGTGCAACCCAGTCAGGAACTCAGGATAAAGAATGAAGAGTCCAATTGTCTCCCCTCCAAAAAGTGCCAGTCCCATCTCCTTGGAACCGGACGACGCTTGGGCTCACCTGGTCCCTCTCTTCACTGCTTCATTTCTCCCACCAAGCCACCGTGTTCCAAACTCCATCTCGAAAATGCCTCCTATCATTTTAAAGAACTGGATCGTTGACCTTCCTTGAAACGATCTATTACTATTTAAACGTGAGTTTGGCTTCGAGCGCCGGCTGCCGGGACCACTTGTTTGCGCTCGAGTCATCCGGTCTCATGCCGTGTCAGACGCCATCCTGTTTGAAACTGCAGTCCACCGCTGGGTCGAGACGCCCAAGTCCCAACATTTCGGAGAATGCACGGAAACGAGTCCATAGTTCCTTTGTTGGTTTTCCCGCAGGCATCTCCGTTTCACGGCATGACAGGAAAGTGGAGCGTCCAGCCGTCATTGTCGTCCGCTTATGCCGCGAGAATCGCGAGACGTCAGCCATGCAAGCCCAATATAGGTAACAGGCCGGCTTACTGCAAATGAGCAAATCTTGAGGTTTCGTGTCGTTGCTGTCCCCCGATCAACTGTCGCTCTGTTTCCATTCTTCAAGTCGATCTTCCCTGATGTGTCCCGCTGCTCTCCCGCTGAGGGGCTGCAGGGTATTATCGTGAGATCGTGTCCGATCGTGAGCCTAGTTTTTCGGGGATGCCCCAGAGAATATCAAGTCGATGGGCTGTCCAGACTCGCTCTGCCCCATTTCTGGTTCACTTAATTTGCGCGATGGGGCTCGCTGGTGCACATTGCAAGGAAAGTTTAATGACAAAGGACCGAAGGACTCGATCCCCTGCCCCACCCTAGCGGGATCTGGGCAATTGGTAGATGACAATGCTGGCAGCTTCATGCAATCTTGAAACATATTTCACACATTCGAGCCCTGCTATTTGTCCGTACCTGACATAGTGGCACCGCTCTAGCCAATAACCACGCTAGCGGCATCAAGCCGATTTCAGGGCCGGGGTTCCTGGCTGATAACGAGTGGACTTGGGGACTTAGCGCTGCCCGCTGTTGATCAATATCGTATTAACCTCACGGCCTCATCTCGTTCTGCGCTGGGAGCCGGTGTTTCCATGCCATGTGGCGTTTTGTTGGAATGATGGGTCCAGTAGGGCCGCCTTTTGCTTTTATCTCTCAGGGCTAGCAATTTCCGGCCCTGTTAGTATATGTATAAACCCGACTGGCAATCTATCTGTCTATGTCTTCTTTCTCTTCACGGCAGGTTCTGACCCAATTCCTTCATTTTCACCACACTCATTGACCATTACGGTCCAGTCACTCTTTTTCCCCACTCGCAAACATGAAGCTAGACGATCTCATCAGGCTCTTGACAGCCTACATGGCTGCGCCAGAGATGAACCTCAAGCCTTTCAATCCGGTCCATGGTCCTCGTCCTCCGCTGGTTACGGGAACGGGCAGCGCCATCTCCCTCCCGGCTCCCACTCCCGAGCCATCGTTTTCTTCGGTCATCGTCGAACATCATCCTAAGCCCTCGGAGGCACCATCTTTCATTCCCGCTCCTGTGTGGACCCCTGAACCTTCATCTGAGCCTACTCCTGAGCCTACTCCTGAGCCGACTCTTGAGCCGACTCCTGCACCGTCTTCCGAGCCTGCTCCTGCACCGTCTTCCGAGCCTGCTCCAGCGCCTACATCTGAGCCTACCCCCGAGCCGACTCCTGAACCGACTCCTGAACCGACTCCCGAGCCGTCTCAGCCTTCCAGTGGCGGAAGTTATATCGATACCGTCAACAGTTTCCGCAACAAAGCCGGCCTTCCCACGATGACCTGGGATGAGAGCCTGGTTTCCAACGCGGCGGATGCGGGAGCCGGCACCAAAGGCACCACGCTCGTTCACAAGCTGAACAAGGGAACCGGAGGCCAGGTCATGGTCTTTGGCTTTGAGGACAATGCCTCCTGCAACCGCGATACGCTGGACCTGGGCGGCTTCGGCTTGTCGTACTACAGCTGGCTTTGCGAAGTCCCGAGCGACGGCGCGTTGGGCAGTGACTTCTGCAGCAAAGTTTTGAGCACGGCCCGGATCAACACGGAGGGACAGACCGGACATTACGATATTCTGTCCAGCTCCAAGTACACCAAAATCGGTTGCGCCTTTGCCCAGGACTCGAGTGCTTCCACCTGTGCAACATGGACTGGTATCTGGACGTGCGACGTCGCATAGGGGAAAGGAGGCTGCTGGCGCGACTCCGTGGCTTGTCACAGGATTTGACGAGGACCTTGTACTTAACTTCCATTCATGTAAAGCATTATCGATATTGAACATCAGGCACTCGACCTCGTTCGATTTTCTCGCAAAGCGTCCATCCGGCCAAATCTGTATTGGTGATCTTAGGGTTTGGCGGGACTCTCTCCATTCGTCCTCGTCACCACCGGCTTAGCTTTCAAATCTTGCGCTGTCTCACCACTATCGAAAAGACTCGATGGTTAGCAGAAGTCAAACCGGCCAATCCTGTGTCACTCACCTCCATATCTCCCCCAGCAACACCCTTTCTGACAACCGCTTCAGGACTTCCGCCCCAAACTCGAAGTCATGCTCGTCCAAGTATATCTGCCCGCTCAACCGGGCCCACCACTCCCCTCCGTAAAGGATCAGAGGAATTAACGTGTCATAATCTGCAATCATCGTCTTCATCACCCAGTCCTGGACTTTCATAGCCAGAGCAGTACCCTTCAGGTCAGGACTAGTCCCCTTCCCACCCGTTACCCGTGCCGCCGTCTGCTCAACCGCAGCCACTGACATCGGAAGCCGCACGTTTGCAAAAGCGCAGTCCCCCAACCGCGACTCCCCTCGCGCATCCATCGCCGCGCCCAGCACTTCCGTCCCCAAAATCTCCGCGGCTTTCCGACCGCCGTTCCTCGCGAGGTGGAAGACATACTCTCGGATCTTCTCCTCGCCACCGAGGGACTGGCGGTACTCGATGGCGGCGGGAATGCAGGCGTATGGCGTGTTGTCGGTGGTGCCCACGAACTCGAAATTGACTTCGAAAGCAGACTTGGTCGGCTCCGGAGTCGGCAATGGACTTCGCGGCTTTTCCTCGCCTTCCTTCAGCAGCGGAATGAGGCCATGGGATGTTGGTATAGTAGACCGGATGAGGTGCTGGTTCCGTAGCGGGACGTAAAGCATTGCGCAACCCCTAGGGACGAAAAGCCATCTGCGTATTGCGGCATCAGCAACCGCACCCGGCGCAGTGGAAAAGAGCAAAAACACAAATCAAGAAGTCCACCCCTTAGGGTGAGATACATGGCCTTACGAGCGGGTTGACTTACTTATGGCAGTTACTCGTGAGGAAATCACAGTCCAACCTGCTAATATCCAGATCCACGTGTCCGACGCCATGTGCGGCGTCTACACAACTCAGCACTCCCAGCTCTTTACAGGCCTTCGTCAGACGCTCGAACGGCACCCTCAGTCCGGGCATCGACACAACCGTATCGAAAATCGCCAACCTTACCCTTCCTCCCTTCGCCGCAACCTCCTTCACCCTCCTCTTGAACTCGTCCACCAGCCAGTGGTCCGATACAGGGTACGTGTAGTCAACCGTGACCGATTCCGCCGGCGTGGTCTCACAAATGTACCGCACGCTGTTTCCGCACGCCCCATATATCGTGGAAAAGGTGACTATATGGTCGCCCGGGGCGAAGGTCAACGCCCTTAGAACAGTGTTAATCCCTGTCGTCGCGTTCTTGACCAACACCACCGTCTCCACTGGCACTTTCAGCAGCCTCGCGAGGGCGGCCCGAGACTGATCCAGCTTCAGCGGGGACTCATAGCGGATGTACGGGTCAGGTTGGGCCTCGCAGAATTCTTGCTCGCGGCGACGAACATCCTGCACTTGACGAGGGAATGCGCCGAATGAGCCTGGAATCGGGGGCGTTAGCGCAGTTGCAGAGTATATGTATGGTCGATTTCCAAAAGCACGGACTGCGATCGAGAGTTGAGAAGGAGTGTCGAGATACCATACCATGGTTCAGATTGATGAACCGTTCATCGAACAGAAAATCCTTCTTCAACTCATGACCGAAGCCAGTATTGTCTCGTTTTACCACCGACATGTTGCAAGACTCGGCGGGGTATTCGTTCAAACAGCTTGACTTTCTGTCAACGAAACTCCTCGGCTTGACAAAACTGATCCAAGTGGCAAACCTACAAGCCTTTTATTAATTCTAGCCCTTTATGACTCCCAAGATCAATTATGACTCCAAATTCTACCTCGACTCATATTGTCCCACTAGTTCTTCCGGCCTTTGTCCGTATCAACGTCAGATCGTTACTCAATGAGGCAATCGAAGGGCGTGAGTTGTATTACCTACTTGGCCAATGAGATGCCCCAATTGAACGGCTATCCACGGTGCTCTGCATTGTGACTCCGATTGCGGGAACCTTGCGCTTATTTGCACTTTCTAGTGTGGGATACTCGTATATATTGCACGATTGACTAGGATATGGAATGCATCCGGTATCCTGAACTATAGGCGGTGAAGAATTTCCTCCCAAGTAATCAAGTCGGGAGTTGAAATAGGGCCGCGATTGCTCCATTATTGTTAGAGCCTTGCCAGCGGTGCCCCAACGAGACAGGACAGGAATGAATGATATTCATGGAGATAATAATTATCTGCACTAAATAACCCAAAGTCTGCAATCCACCTCTAAAATGACCTTCCTCATCGAAGAAATAAAGCACTAGGGTATCAAATGGGCCGACCCGAAGCCAATGTAAAAAAACGCCAGTAGTACCAAAAGAAGATCTTGATGCTCCGTCAATGCGGCTAAGTCAAATCAAACAGGCGAACAGTGCCAACAAAGGCAAGCCGAATTTAGCAATCGTCATCCTCGACGATAGTATGCTTCCAGTTCGGCCAATTCTTTCCACCTCTTCCCGTCGCCAACCACGTTGCTGATGCTGTTCCGTCGCCTCTCCCTTCTCCTTTGCCTCTCGATGTTCCATTCTGCGAACGCTGCCGCACTCCGCTTCATCTTGTCCCGTTTCGATGGTTCTGGAGACATCATCCGCTTAACCAACGCGAGAGCCTCCGTGACGTCGGCATCCAAGTTTGCCGCTCCTATCATGATCGGCTGGGACTGACTCGATTCAGCTATGCCTTTGATCTGGATGATCCCACTGTGTAGGGATTTAAACCCCCTCTCCACCGCCGTGACGCCGTTTGCTGTGGGCGTCTGGCTGCCGCTTGATGCATTCGAGCGGGAATTCCGAAGATGACGGATCCACTGGGCGACGCGGCTCAGATTGGCATGGAAGCTGTAATCCCTTGTCTCGGTTGCACGATAGACGGCGAAATCCGCTTGATCGTAACCCCGAACCGCCGTCAAGATCGATAAGAATACACACCCAAGACTGAACGAGTCGACTCGTGAACTCGAAAAACCGGCTCCCGACTCATGTGAGCGGATAATCTCAGGTGCGGCGTAGATGTATGTTTCGGAATCATGCTGTGCCTGGCGGTCGGACTCGGCAACCGTTCCATTGATGCCATTGGGCCTCGACCAGGCCGCTGCAACGTATGGGTTGTCGCCGACGCCGAAAACGGAGAAGTAGATGCGGTTCGACGAAATGAGAATCTTTCGGGGTCGGATAGAGCGGTGGGAGATGTTCTTATCGTGCAAGAATGCCAGGGCCTGTGCAAGGTCGTTGATCCAGCCCAGCAGGCGGTTCTGCCGTTGCAAAGCTTCCGCTGCTAGATCTGCCACCCAAGGATGAGAACCGGAGACGGTCATGGTCGACGAAGAGAAGCGCAGGTATTCTTCTAAATCATACTGCGCGGATTCCGTCACGAAACCAATCACATCGTTCTGGGCATACGAGCAGAAAATCTTGTCGAGGTTAGTGTGGTGAACATTGCGGAACTTGGAAATTTGCGCCAGGATGGTTTTCCTCTGAGAGCTTTGTGAGGGAGGGAGAATCAACTTCTTCCGCACATAAACTCGGTCGGTTTGTGGCGAGTTGTCGGACAGCCATCGGACGCGATCAAGCGTTTTCTGTATTTGTCGGTGTGAATGGCGGAGGTCCGACGAGCACTCGCCGTACAAGGGACCGAGTGAATGCAGAGGCAACGGTTCCCCGGTTTGATATTCAACATGCCCTCCATTTCTTGGGAGGTCCTTGCACATCACTCGCCACTGGGTCGCTAGAACTTTGTCCGGATCTTTCGCAATATTATAGAGCATGTCTTCTGTGAAGGGAAGCTGCCCATCATGAAGGTCGAAAAAAGCAGCTTGTCGCCAAGCTTCCATGTCGTCACACATCCACAGGAGTAGAGCAGTCTTTGGGTTCTGAATGGTCCAAACATACGCCAAGCGACGTGACTGCGGATGCCAACGAAGCTGCATGAGGATGGATGGAATGAGTTTGGTCATTTCCTGGATGATGGTGGGGGTAATGATGGTAACCGTTATCTGTGGAATATCACGCGGGGTACCCCGTGAGGGGATGTCAGCACTCGATTTGCGTGCGTCTCGGTTCTGGAAAGGATTGGGCGTTGGAGGAGCATGCGGTATCGAATGCTCGTGGTGATACTTTGGGCTTGAAGACGCGAAGAAGCGTCCTGGAGGCGAACCGGAGATCGAAGACGAACTGGCATGGGAACCACTCAGGGTGGATGAGGAGCCGTTGGGTACGGAAAATATCGGCCTCATCGGTCTCGTTGGCACTGGTGCAATCGGCGTAGAACTGCGACTCGCAGTTGGGGTAGACGTCCTCGATTCAAAATCGTCACTATGCGATGTCGCCGGAGTGATTGGGGTAGCAAGTGAAGTAGTCGATGCATTGGACCAGGCAAGCTTTGGTGTGGAGCTTCGACTGGCCGTCGAAGACGACTCCGAGGACTCTGCAGGAGAGGAAGGACGGTTACCCCACCTCCATTTCGAGTCGTTGCCATGAAGATTGAGGTTGGCCATGGATGAGTATGCATGCAAAGACGGATGTCTTGGGGGTGTAGTGGTCGGAGGCCATCCCCACGAAGCGTTTTGCATCGTCACCGCCTCGAGCGAGTTTGAACCCACACAGTTGCCGTACGGAGCGGCTCAAGCTCAAACAAATTGTAGGAGAATCAGACCGTTAAGTATATCTCACTGCAGCTCGAAATTCATCAAGACCAAAACGCCGAAACAAGAAATGCACGATGACTAGTGAAAAAACGAGAAGTGAGGTCGGTTGCAGTTCAACGGCTCAAAATGCTGAAAAGAAGAGTAGACTCGCGAATGCCATTCCATCTCGATGAATTCCTCCGAGTACAAATACACTCTCCTCTGCACGATGAGGCCGTCACGCTGGTTCGGCCCGCTGTCTGGCTGCATCCCTCACGAAATTGGTGTGCCAATGGGAAGCCACGATGCATAGTCTGCCGTTGATGCGTTGGCATCTTCAAATCTGCACCATAACCCTCATTCGTTCTGCATCGCCGACACCAGCCAGTGTTGCCCATCGCCTCGGTCGAGCGGGTGAGCAGTGGAAGACTAAGGCTGCAGAGCCATGTGGACGTTTAGTACTCGTCCTCACTCAAAAGTCAACATAATACTATCTGACAACGCGAACCTCGTGAACCCCATATGTCGGATACCGGCTTAAATAGCCGTGCGATTCGCTAGAAATTAATGAACCAGGACCGTTGTGATGACGGATATCCCGCAGGTGAATGGACAACGTTGTGCTAAGATCGAACAATTGCATCTGGCGTTGCAGGCGCCAGATGAGGTTGCAAAATGGGAGCCTCTGAGGCTGAAATGAGGCGACCATCAGGCCGCGATACGTACCCGACAAATTAAGGGCGTAATAGAGTACATCCAAGTGAGCCCTTTGTGTCCCTTGCTGTCTGTTGATGGCTCAGCAATTGGATGCCATCATCCAGATAATATCCAGGACGATTTCTGCAGTTCAATCGCGCCGCTTCTTCGCCAACCAACGTACGGCGTCAGTGGGCGTAACATAAACCGAGTCTCTGAAATACTTTGCCTTAACACCAGGGCGTGGGCGATTCGCCTATGTCACTGCCACGCTATCTCGCGCTTGGAGAGACTGCTGACCGACGATGAACGGCGGAGACGACGGAGACGGCGGTACTGGAAATAGAATAGCGGTCCTATGATAATGACCGAGTCTCAGGGCAGTGTGAAAGCGCAAGATCAACAGCAACGATGCGACAGGATAAACTCCAGGTTGGTCGCATCTGGCGGTTCTGAAACCGATTGGTTTGAGCTGTTAGGCCTTGACGGCGATGCGGATCCATAGGGGTTGTGACTTGTGAGGTCGCTTAGTCATCGATATATCTTCCATTTCTGCACCACTCCTCTCATCCAAAACGCCACAACTTCCAAATCGACTCAGATTCTCCTTCTGTTCCTGTCTCACCATTCCATAAAAAGGATCTTATTATGAAATGCCATGCGAAGTAGGCGAAGAGCCTCGGACTGTCCCTGGTCACCCGCCTTGCGCATATTGCAGGCCGCCTTGGCAACTGTCAGAGGCTGCTGACTTTCTTGTCTTTTGGCCATCATGCCGACCCCTTTGATGTCCACAACGTCACATATCCGTATCGCTTCACCCCAATGGGTTTGATATCTTCTCGTTGTATCTCACTGATCTTACGGTCTGGCTCCTGAGGGATGCAGTGTTCGAGATCCGGCCATCTAACCCTCGCCAGTATCGCTGCATCGGTTGTTCTCAAGCGCGAGAAGTATGAAGTCACGCGAGGGTCATGGCACCATGCAATCGTTCTCGATTACCAAGTCCACCTGCTGTTTCCCACCTCCGTTTACTCTTCTCCCTTTTCCCTCAGCGTTTTGAGGACTTTTGTATAGATTCCCTTGCCAGTCGTTCCTTCGGTCACTACCTTCTCACCTTCGCTATCAAGCTGCTGTGCGGCCTTGAGCCTACAAATAAATATTGCCAAATTCCGGCTGGACCAGAACAAAATCCATAATACCTAAACCATTATCTCGGCTGTGCGAGCTATGAGACTCGTGTTTGCCGCAGTGCTGTCTTCCGCGGTCGCCGCCATCGCCTCCAGCGCCGCAACTTGGGGCGATGTTCACACCTATCCTCGCCATGCCGGCCAACGCAGCCGAGTACGAAGCGATGTCCTTAAATACTTCAACTCTCTAGCAAAGCGTCAAACCTCGGAAGATGTTCTCCAACCACCTCCATCTCAAGGAGGATCCGCGGCAGATTTCGACATGGACAAGTGGAATCAAGAGACGAAGCCGGTATGCACCAACGCCGTTGGTGCACTGGATGGTCAAGCATCAAATTCTGCCGGGATGGCCGTATGTTACAATGTGCCATTCTTGGATCAAGCCACCGGTGTCTTTCAGGCCGAGCTCCGAATATTCAACGTTAGCGTACCAGTCAACGAGTGGGTTGGTGTCTCGGCCGCAGACATCAGTGTTGCGTTGCGATATTTAGGTGCAACAGTGCAGAGTACGATGGGAATGAGGCAGATCAAGGGAAAGAGACAAGCGGAGAGAGAGGATGTCATCTTTCTGGATGCTCTTGGCAATGCTGTGAATCTTCGGTCAAGACAAGTGACATCTGATGGAGGGTCTGTTGGGTCGGAATTGAAGGTTCTGACATATGTTGGTATGATCAACCGCAATTTGATGGGCCCAGCGATGACATTGTAAGTATCGCACTCCATTAGTTCGAGAACTATCGCTCATGCAGCATCTAGACCTGAACTCCAGCCTTTGCTCGTTCCAGAGATCACTCTAATGGCGACCAACCCCGTCACCCAGGCTGTAGTTAATACCACACTATCCAGTACCGAAGCGGGGTTTGTGTCCGGCGTCTTCGCAAACCAGGGCGCGAGCACGATCGATCCCGCTGCCCAAGCTTCAGCATCGGCGCTGGCTGCGACCGCGACGCCTTTTATCTTGCCAGGCGTGACTCTGGGCATCTTCCCTACTGGTCTCATCATCACACTTGTATGGACCGCCGCTTTTCTTGCGGCCGTTGGGTTCGGAACTATTAAGCGTGTACAGTTCAGGGACCAGTATCGGCGGCGGATGAAGAGGGAGCTTGGTGCCACCGTGAAGCGGATATAGATTTTAGAATGTTCGATACTTCTTTCCCCAACTTCGAAATATGTACCGAATATAGCAATGTAATGACGTTCACTTATTCGCCAGGCCGGCCATCGTAGACCAGCCCGACCACTCCCGGTCAAAAGGCCTGGTCGCACAGTGTATGCTATCCAACTCCATGGGGTTATGTAACCCCAGCCCTGCAACTGTATGAGGATTGAGGAAGCTCAGCTTCTCCATGAAAAGATGACCGGCTGTTGTGGCACGAGATTCGTCTCTCATGGCCGGCTAACATCATTTCATCAACCGATACGGTGCGAAAAATGAAGCGTGAATAGTAATCAAGAAGGTTCAAGTTGCTGAGATATTAACCGAAACACAGTTGGAATGGGCTCCTTGCCGCCCATCTCCAACTTGTCCCTCGGCCCATTAGTGGCTTCTCATTGGGTAATTGGTGCAGCCCCTTCGAGCAACCTTTCTGTCCGAACTTCAGTCACGGCAACTCGCGACATACAGCCGTGAATTTAATATATTTGACATTTTCCATACAAGTTATACATACCTTTACATATATTTCCAAGTCACGGGGAAGTTTTTTTATCGATCCGGTAGTTTTGGACTAATTTCGCTCTGTCCTTATCGAATCCATCTCGAATCCCTCATCAAGATGGCTGCCCAAAGCGTGGAACCGGCACCAAAATCGCTGAGCACCCAATTGGCTTTCCGGCCGATTGGAGATGATCAGTTCATCAGTGTGATTCCTCCGGATCAGATGGGCAACTCAAAGAGCATCGCGTACGGCGGCTGTACCATTTCCGCCTCGCTTCACGCCGCCTTCCAAACCGTCGGCCCAAATTACGCCCTCTATTCTGCAACTGGAAGCTTCTTGGGCCCTTCATTGATTGATCGGCCGTTCATTGCGCGAGTCCGACGCGTGCGCGACACGAGATCATTTGCAACTCGCGTCATCGACTTGAGCCAAAGCACCGAGGCTCTCCCCTACGAAACCCTCGCGAGGGCCGCGAAGGAAAAGCCGGAGAAGAATGAGCGGAAGGTGATGATCATGATTGCGGATTTCCAAACCCCTGAACCGGAGACGATGCTCCAGTATTCCGTTAAGCCTTTCAGGCAATATTCTCCGGTCGAGATATGCAAGCCCAATGATCAAACCGCTCTGGAGATGGAAGAGAAGGGATTACTCCCACCGGGAGTATCAGAAGGACTGAAGAAGGGATTCGGGTTGATCAAGAAACTGGAATTCGAACAGCGCGCCGCGCCAGAAGGAGTCATGGGCCAGAACTTTGGGGCGGCGGCGAAGTGGTTGAAGACTAGCCAGGATGATTTGGATGTTACAGAGAAGACATCGGCCGACTATTTTCGACACATTGGAACGACCCAAACCCAAGCCGAGAACGTGTGCGGACTATCATTCATGATGGACGGGGCGCTGTCGTTCATCCCGTTGGCGCATAGCGGCATGTGGTTCGATGAAACCGGTCCTTGCTCGACGCTGGACTTCGCCTTAAGACTATACGTCACTAAAATCGACCTCAGTAAGTGGCACCTCAGGGAATGGCGAACGATGGTTGCCGATCATGCGAGGACGTACACCGAGTCGAGGCTCTTTGATGAGACAGGGACGAAGTTAGTGGCCAATATGACACAACAGTGCATTCTGAGACCAGCACCGAAGAAGGAGAAGTTATAGGGGCAATGTTTTCGAAGTTAGAAAATGAATACCACGTTAGATAGAGACTTACCGGTACTTGTATGTGGAGAGTGCTCCCAGGTGCGGTCCACAGACATGGAGCGGGAGTCAACCGAAAAGACTGTATAGTTTACAGTATCATTGCCGGAGTTGCAAGCTCGCTGTTCCAATCGAATTTAGCCTTTTTCTTATAGTCTACACCAAGTAAAGTCTATTTTACGTTACTATGTTCCACTGCGGTCCAAATTGACGTTGACGTTGAGTACCTGATCAACGGTACTGGTGGTTTTTGGTAACCAATCAAATGTGCCAGCTTGAGATCACTGGCCATGACGAGGCTTCTCTTAACTCCCAGTTCGGTTGATATCAAGTACACTCAACACCGGGAACTGAAATAAATTCCGTTCAACGCGTGTTGATATCGCAGAATTGTCGCGATGCACGAGATTTTGACGGTCCAGTTAGGCTCTGCAAGCAATCATCTCGGTGCTCATTACTGGAATACCCAAGTAGGTTCGTCCTTGGATGTGCAAAACCAGAACTAATTTCTTCTCAGGAGTCGTATTTCACGTACGAGGCCAACGACGGAAATGAGAAGCCTGCAGTAGATCACGATATATCATTTCGGGTATGGTCACACACTCGTGTTCAGATGATTACTCTAACTTACTGAAGGTTGCTCCAGGCTGGAGTTGGTGCGGATGGGTCGGATACCTATCTCCCCCGTGCGCTCATCTACGATCTGAAAGACAACTTCGGATCTTTGAAGCAAGTAAATGCGCTTTATGAAGTCGAAAATCCATCGCAGGCCGGCAACAGACTGCAGCTTTGGTGAGTAGTACCATAGGAGAGGTTATGGAACACAGAGACAGTAGTGCTATGTGCCATTCCTCAACGGCCCGTTCTTGGAAACTCCGCCGGGTATTGAACTAAGTATAGCAATCTTGCTAACCTGACACAGGCATGGTTCCACGGCGACACAATCTACGGCACCGTCGATCTCGCCATCGCCATATTCCCAAGCCCTTGACCAAGGGACTACTACCCCTTCCCTTTTAACTGATTCAACCGTCCGGTATTGGTCTGACTATCTTCGTGTATACTTTCATCCCCGCACACTACATCAAATTACCATCCCAGGTTTCCGCGGCCCCAATCAATCTCCCGGTGGTCGACTTCCTGGTCTTTTTTCGAATTCCGCGTTGGGTGACCTGGGGCGATCGACGCAAGAGAAAACCTCCCTTTGGTCGTCTGGGGAAGATATCTGGGCAGAGCTAGATAGCTCTCCGGATGGGTTCGAGGGGGAAGCCCTCCGTTCATTCCTGGAAGAATGTGATTTGCCTCAGGGCATCCAAGTCTTTACATCGATTAATGATGCCTGGGGGAACGTTTCAATCAAAGCGGTCGAAAGAATTCGAGATGAAATTGGCTCCAAAACATCCTTATGGCTTTGGGGACTCGAGGAGAGGATAGATGCTACAGCGGCAGCTCGGACTCAGTCTGCGTTGAATACAGCACGCTGCATGTTCGAAATGGGCCCACACGTGTCTATGTTTGTTCCTGTCTCTGCACAGCATGCAGGATTCGGAATCGGCCTTCACCCTTGGCGGGTTGCAGCGCTTGAAGCCGCTGCTATCGAATCGTTCTCCTTGCCTACAAGACTAGGGGAGAGATCAAGCGGACAAGCATTGATGGTTGACATGGAAACGCAGTTAGATTGGAGTGGAAGACGAAAGGCTGCTAAATTGGCGTTCAGCACTCATGAAGGGGCCGATATAACACTTTGGGGAGACCAAATTCCCTTGGCGGTCACCGCTAGACAAAGGGTAGGCCACAAAACGGAGCATGTCTTTGGCAAGGTTGAGTGCATCCGCGGCGACTGGGAAGATAAGACCCTAGATGTGGCCAACGGACATGGTAATGGGAATGTTGTTCGGTAAGTCCTCCTTCCTCTAGTCTATATTACCGACGGGACACCACTTCAGGGGGGCTTTGACTATCATGGGCGACAGACAACACGGACACCCGAGACTTACACATGCTGATTTTTGCTTACAGACATATGAGCTCAGTCCCATTCCCTATCCTCGACAGCTATCCAACCATCTTCGAGCAGGAATTAGCAGACCAGCGAAGTCTCGCAGTGAAGACGTCATTGTCCGTGACGGACGAAGTTGCCACGAGGCTTCGGTCACTCTCCATCCTTGCCCGAAGAGCAGCGGAGCTATCTGAACGTGAGACGCTCTCGAACGGCTTGGAAGGTCTTCGGGAAGAATATGTGGAAGGTTGGGAGGCGGACAGCGATGAAGACGATGACTGACAAGTCGACAACCGGTATCTTTTGCTCACAGGCTGTATGTACTCAATGCGTTCAATGCCACAATAGGAGGCCTGTCAAAAGGCATCAACATTGCTCCCCCTTCACTCTTCGGTGTCAATTGGAATGGTGTCGCGTGCTGTGTCCAGGATAGCACAGAGATGTCGTCCGAATCATGCAGGTATTTTGCACCGCCACCAAAAGAATCCAAGGCTTATCATAGCTGCACTGTGTGCCCGCGCAATGTTTATTCCATGCCCGAATGTTCCATGGACACGTCCGCCTTGTTCGGCTGTCTGGCATTACCTGCTCCTGGCTCTCCAAGTCCCCGCCTGGTTACCGTCGTTGCCATGTTTCTCGAAATTCGAGGTGTCTGTAAGCTTATATCAACGATCACCATGCATCGAAGCAACTGCCAACTGGTAAGTATTACAAAGGGCGACATGAACTGGTAATAACGCTGTCAACATGCTCCAGTCGATCACGAATTCGCGATGTCACCAGGCCCCACATTTTGCTTTCAGCCGGCAAACTAAACTTCAGCTTTCCCATGTCAACTTGTCAACACGACAAACTTCGAACTTCTAAACTCATTTCGGAAACATTTGGTAATCCAGGAACATAATTAATATGGAGCTGGATACCTGATCCCCCAATCTAGGCCGTATCTGCGGAGATGAGATGAGACATGGAGGCCCACGTATCGTCCACTTCCCGAACGGATCATCCATGACGCGAACGGCACCCGCACAAGCCAGCGGGAGATGTTCCCTATGCCGTTAACTACGATCAGAGGAGACAATTTTGGTCTTGAAAGAGCATGGCGGCGACGCAACGGTCGCATTTTGAGGAGGCTTGCAAAGAAGTCAGATGCCCGATCGACGAGTACGGAGAGTCTCGTCGACCACGAATCTTACTTTTCCTACGGACATCAAAGGCGGAAGGGGGTGCCCTCAAGCTCTTCATGTTGTGGTGAATGTAGTACAGCAATGATTTTCAAAAGGAGAGATGTTGGAAGGTTGGAACAAAGCTGTGCGTGAGCAGAGCCATAAGTTAACTTACCATAGGGGGCGTAACATGTGGAAACCATTTATTTCCGGTAGTTACTCCAACCTAGCTATGTTCTTTCCTGTTTCGACATCAAACGCTGCGTTATGGTTATGGTTCTGGGGCATCTCGACATCTCAACATCTCAACAAGTCGACAAGTCGACACGACGTCATACACTCCTACTACCCTTCAGGAGCTTGTCCCGCGGGCACTTACTCGCCGCTGTGGACTGCGAAATCTATAAGGTCATATTGCCCATCAATCCGTACCCGATGATACCCATGGCAAGGCCTCAACTATCCGCAGCCATACGGTTCACTTCACCTGTTCTCTCTCCGGTTAAGTCTCAGTTGGCATGCTTCAGGTAGCATTGGGTTGCTTAGTCGCTGGAAGATGTTCAGACAGGGCTAGACGATCCAGTCAGTGGTACACATACTGGATACACTGGTAATTTGTGGGTTCGTCATGGTACCACTCAATCCAGTTTGTATGAGAGCTTGATTCGGTCATGAGCTTCGCTCCATGTCTTGTAGGTGTAACTATCCCTTTTCCTCACACTTCCTCACACTTTATGCTATTTACTCCCAGCTTCCCCCCCAGTCCAAACGCGTCTCTTTCAGTTCCTACTTTGCCTATCCAACAGAGACTCCGTCTTTACGAGTCTATTGTATCCGTCGCGTATAGACGTATTTCCTTTCAAGCCAGACATCGGCAACGTTATATTGAATATGAAGTTCGCATTCGTCCTCCTCGCTCTAACAGGCGAGGTTTTTGGACAGGCTATAGAGTCTCGTCCCCAGCCGCTCTCCTCAAATCCGCTGCTTTCCTCTCGTCCACCGGTGGACTCCTCTCGTCCGCAAGTGGTCTCCTCTCGCCCGCCAGAGATCTCCTCTCGTCCGCAAGTGGTCTCCTCTCGCCCGCCAGATATCTCTTCTCGTCCTCCGGTGGTCTCCTCTCGCCCGCCAGAGGTCTCCTCTCGTCCACCGGCCAACGAAACACAGTCTTCACCGCTCCAGCCGCCAGTCTCCCCAGAGGAATCGGCCGTGGAGTCACATCCAGTGGAATCGGCCGTGGAGCCACATCCGGTGGAAACGCCCGCGGCGGAAACTCCCCCAGTCGCCCCTCCGCCGTCCAATGCCACCTATTCTTGGCCAGGGAAGCGTCCGGAAACCTCCACTCGGTGCCCAGGTGCCCAGGCATCTGACACCAATCAACCCCAACTAGGGAAGCGCCAGAGAATCTCGTGCCCACAGGGTGTTCCTCCGATATCTAATGACACCATTCCGGCATCGAACACCACACAGCCGGCATTTAATAGCACTATTCCTCGCTTAAGGAAGCGTGAGGAAACCAAGCCTGGCCGGGAAGATTCTGCTTTGCCATCTTCCAACACCCCTCGTGATCAAGAACAGCCCTCGGGAACCCTCGATAACTCAGAGGACTCTACTCCAAAAACTACCAACGCTCATATTGAGCCAGGGAAGCGTGCGGCAACCTCACTTGCCCAAGACGGTGCTCCGCCTGCACACCAAGCTGCGGGTGCTCTTGTGGCTGGTGCGATTGTGGCATGTCTCTTGTTTTAAACGACGCGAGACTGGAAGGCCGGAGACCGGTGTCTTTAGCGCAAGGCGGGCATAGGAACAGCGCAAGTGGATGTTAATAATGATTGCTGGATTGTAATCCAATTATTATGACACAATATCTGCGCTATATTGTACGCAGTCTACTGCACAAAAGCACCAATCATAAAGGCTCGTTTTCATGGACATACTTATGGTATATAGATTAATAATTTGGGAATGTACGATCCTTGCGGAAGACTGCTCTTCCCTTGCCTCGCTTCCTTGACCACGGGGCAAAGGGTTCCTCTTAAACGACATTGAACCTCCATTTCTTCCCCCAGCATAGGGGGTTCATTCCGGGGACTCATCATCGTGACCGGTAACGCAAGTCTTCCGCTTGGACGGCGGTGGATCTTTCCACTAGATCCTCATTTGATGCCTCATTAGGAACAGCCCCATTGCAAATAGGTCATCCAGGATGATTTCCCAAGAGAGATTGATGGAATCTCTATTCAGGAGAGTGGGAGAGTATGGAGAGCTAGGCTGGAGCGGACAGGTAACCATTGAAACTTGAATGGATGGAGCAAAATGGATGCGACACACCTCGGCGATGCCTTGAAGCGTACCTGCACACTGTAATAAAGCTCTTGGAGGTGTCAAGGTGCTAATCGGATATGTGGCTTGTGACAACCAACATCGCCAACGGCAGGATCGACTGCCCCGTAGTCCACGGTCGGAGAGGAAAGTGTGCTCACAAAAGCCTTTTCTGACCTTAAACTCTTGAAACTAGTGTTTAGAGACTTTATCATAGAACTTGATGCAGTGCCGTGTTGCCGCCAACTTCGAGCGGCAACTGTGCTAGATGTAGTTTAATTTGAGTACAGGTTGGGCGATGAGAGCAAGTTCGTCAAGGCCTCGCTATTTCGCTCCAGTAGAGAAAAGGTATTTGTGGCAGGACAGAGGCGTTCCGCAGGCGCAGGGAGGGGCCATTTTCCAATCTTTCATCATTATCCACGTATGCGCAGCATTGCAGCATATCTTCCCCATTGCCTTGGCATACCCGATCAGTTCTGCGAAGGAAGCGAACGGTTGGCCCCTCAAATTGCTCTAGTTATCCGTCTAGCACTTCGAGCATTTCTTTTACGCTTGTCAACTTCTCCCTAGGTTTTCCCGACTTCTGGCCTCGCTCTTTCTCAACTTGATCAATCTTCCTCCATTCAGACCAGCTGACTGGTCTGCAGGCTGCCTTTTCGGCCGCCTCCCGAACGGCTTCCCATCCTGTCCTTGCGCCGTTTGGACTTGGATCCTCCAGCAAGCCTTGGTTCCAGTCCTCGACTATCGAGTCGGCTGTGGCGAATGCATCTTGCATGGTGCTAGCAATAACACCGACAGGTCCTCGTTTGACCCAACCAGCACAGTACACCCCGCGGATGGCTGTAAAGGCTTCGTGATCGCTGGCAGATTCTCGAATTGCACGGCCAAGGCCGTCATTGATGATGATTCCTCTTCCCAGATCAAATGAAACACCAAGATGGTCCATTCCCGGCAATGGCAGAGACTTGTACCCAACCGACCTGAAAGCTGCCGACGCAGGAATGTCATCACCGGGAACTAATGCTTGAACACGAGCACTCTTGTCGAGGGGATCAGCGCCTGATCTGAACTCATTTTTCATGAAAGATACACTGGCTAGCTGTTCTGCATTTCCTGGACTCGGATGAAACGAAGTTGGAGACATGAGAAAGTCAAGGTCCCAATTCTTTGAGGATACATGATTCGTCGAGCCTTTCGCAAGGAGCTGCATAAGACGTTTCGATTGGCGAGGAAGTCTAGCTGGATCCTGGGGCAATAGATGCGGTGGTATAGAAGTGAACGATACCGAAGGCAGCTGAAGGAGTTCGCGGAGTTCTTTAATTGTGAATGACGCCTTTGGATATATTGTTAACATGGGATTCGGTGCCGGGTCATAGGCGTAACGGACGTACCTGCATTGGGCCTCGTCTGCCGACAACTTTCACGCTTCTTATCCGACTCCGTGATAACGTGTCAATGGCGTTTTCCGCCATATCAGTCCCTCGTAACTGATCTGGGGGGGTGAGCAATACCCTGGCCACGTCCAGAGCGACATTACCCTGACCTATCACCACCGCTTGTTCGCCATTGTCAAGCCGTGGATTCAGGTCAGCGAACTCCGGGAGGCCATTATACCAACCGACGAATTCGCGGGCAGAATAGATCCCATTCAGGTGCTCTCCCGGGATGTCGAGCTTATTGTCTTTCGCAGCCCCATAAGCAAAGACGATGGCATCATAGTGTGGTGCTAAAGCTGATAGGGAGATCTGATGGCCAACATCTACGTTGCCGATGAAGTTGAACCGGGCCGAATCGGCCACTTCTTCAAATTTGTCCTGGCAATTCTTGACTTCTGGGTGGTCTGGTGCAACGCCATATCGGACCAGACCAAATGGCACCGGAAGATGTTCATACATATCAATGACAGAAGACTCAATTCTCTGCATCACCCGATAAGCAGTATAGAAGCCTGCCGGGCCCGAGCCAATGATGGCTGCTCGAAATGGCCTTTGCGTGGCCGAACTGTATGCTCTTGAGGACGCATGCCGGTGGAACTGTGCGATGAAACGAGAGCAGTATGAGAAACCCTTAAGCTGGGCAACCTTTGATGTTGGCCTCCACAGCCATTGTCTGGCTACTCGTGATAGACGTGATTCCATCGTTAATCTAGCTCTTCTAAAGAATGAAGAAGACGTCGATTCGAGATAAGAAAGAAGGATCAACCACACACGAAAACAGACCTATCAACACCGGCCATGAAGCGCGCATTACCATAAATAGTCTGCCACTTTTGAAGCCATCGAATATTGAAATATAACTAACTGACGCGACATTGACAGGAGCTGGAGAAACGAAACACTCGGAGTCACTGATGACTCCAGTGAGGTTTAGTTCCGACAGGGGTTTGGGTGTGGCTCCTGTGGCTGGAGAATAAAAAGTGGCTGGAGGGACCCGACGAAACGGAAGGCACGACCGGATCCCTGCAACGCCAAGATTTCGCGGTTTCTGTGACATCGCGAAATCTCGAAATCTCGAAATTTTGAGATGGCGATGCTCCAAAATTTCTGTCTTGTCCGTCATAACTATAACCTACGGCCACAACACTATTTCTTGTACACGCTGTTACCTCGGTTCTGAGCGTTTGCCCTGATGTATATTCTTGGATAGTTGTAGTTGTCATTCGACTGCTACCGAAAGATTCGCGTTGAGCCTCTCGTTCAACCACCGCAGAATCCTTGAATTGGCCCAATATGCCGAGCTCACTCCAACAGCAGCTCGCGCAAATTGCGCAGAACTCTACCCGCCAACTTGACCTAAAGGCTCAGAAAGTTGGCCATTCCAAATCTTTCCTGTTCGAGCCGAAAGTCGCCGCGAAACAGGACTTCAACACTATCTTCCAAATATGCATAGAAGGCTTCGAAGAGATATGCGCCCTGGACAGGACTTTTGGAGAGTACCGGGAGACCCTCTTTAGCGAACAAAGCAAGGTCGAGGATCGAACACAAATGAATGCGGAAGAACAGTCTCAATTGAATGAGACCTTGGCGACATTTTTGATCCGGATATCATCAAAGCTGTTACTCAAGCCAGGTCTAAAATGCGTCGAGTGGCTCGTGAGGCGATTCAGGTACAGCATACTGGTTATTTGTATAATATGGCGCTAACATGCAATAGGGTCCACGAGTACAACACTGAACGGTTACTGTTCGCATTTCTCCCCTACTTCGAATCTCCCATATTTCCCCTGGTCCTATCTATAATACCCGAAAGGAATTTATCCGAGCCCGTACGATTCCTCTATCCATACATCCAAGCCCGAGAAAATCCCCGTATGACTGCGATCCAATACACAGCTGCAAATAACCGCTCTTTCTTCAGAACACTGAATAACTATGTGTTGGAGGTCGTCAAGACCGGATATCACTTCCCCACACTGCTCTCTTTCTGGACCTGCGTCATAGTCCACGGGATTGATGGAAGACTCGAATCCGCAAGAGCTGGGGTCGAGAATGTTCGCCGACAGAAGCAGGAGGACGCCCTTCTTGAAATTATACCGGTGTTGAACGAAGGCTTCGCGTTGACTCACGCGCCCGACATGATCCTGGCGTGCATTATGATTACAACCGTCCTAGCCTCCAAATCGGCGCCTGGAGACAAAGTCATCAAGCCGCTGATGTCTGCCGTTGTCGGAGCAAGTACCGAAGATGTGCTAGATGAGAGTTTGATGTGCTTGGTGGTCCTTGCAGAAGAAATTGAGTCGGAGAAAGTACCGAAATCGGTAATGAAGTTCATACTCGAAACAGATGCGCCTTTGCAGAGCATTCACCGGATTTCGGAGCAAGCTAGCGTTGACAAGTTTGTGCATGCCTGCATCACCACCGCCCTTGCAAATCCCGACGGACGCTGGATAAACCGAGTTGTTCCTTTCTTCCAGGAGTTGGTGGAGTCGCATTCAATATCACCCCGCGCTGTCAAGAACAGCCTTTCTCTCCTTATCAACGCTGTGAGGACATCTGGAAGACCAGATGGGAACACCGAGCTTTGCCAGCAGGTCGGACAGAGCATGCGCCACATAGCGCAAGAACCTTCGGGGGTCGAAATGATCAGGAATTGCGCGGAGTCACAAGGTCTGAGCGTCGGGGAGATCGAGCAGGCTACACTCACGCAAATTCTCGGCGATGCTGCCGAAGTCGTTGAGATGGAGGTTGACCCCTTACCCATTGAGGCCCAAGCCGCACTACCCAGCGATGAACTCTCTGAAAGGCTTGCAAGCGTCCCAGAGGCGAACACCCGATCATTCCTGTCAACCTACAGCTCGGAAACGCTCGATACCTTTGAGGCACTCTTTCAACAGGTCTACACGGATAGCGATCGGCTTCAGCAACTCTGTGAGGCCCCGTTGTTTTGGCCCAATGACGAATTGAACAACATGCTGTTCATCACCTTCCTTATCCGGATATGGACTGGAAAAATGCATCCGTCTTGCAAGCAAGCTGCCCTTGCGGTCGGGAAGTTGTGGCTGTCTAGTTCTGCACATCTCGGAAACTCTGTGCAGATCGTGGTTCCGTATCTGCTACTCGCACTCACCGATTCGTCCAGGATTGTTCGAGAAGCCGCTGCTGCATTTCTTAAGGACCTGGCCGATACATACACTTATTTGTCGTCGGCCAAGGCATCAACAATGGTTGCCCCTTGGACGTTTGATGCAGTGTATAGTCGGTCCCAATCAGCTTGGTCGTCGCTTTCTACGGAAGAAGCTTCGAAGCTCCTTAACGACCAACTCGTACCAATGCTTGAGGAATGCATCCTAGATCGGGATCTTATTTCGAACGCTCTGATCTCTATCTTTGGAAGGCAATCCGAGCCGAGCCATAGTCCGAGGCTCAAGCCTGCACATCTCGCCGCCACATATAACTTCCTCAGCAGCCACGCGGTTGCGACGCCACTCCTACACATTCGGACAAAGCTTCTCCAATTCCTGCGAAACCCGGGTAAGCCGGGCATAACCGCTCATAAGTCCGTTATCCAACCGGCTTTGAGGCAATGGGTTGAGCTCGCCCCCTCCGCCGTGAGTGCCGTGGAAGAAGAACAGGGGTCGAGCGTCCCAGAGCTTTCCGACGCCTATTTTGCTACGGTGCCATTCCGAGACCCGACTGCGCTAGCTTTCCTTCTGGAGCTCATCCGGCCAACGTCTCGACTGCGGCCAGACACAGCAGCGGCCGTTTTCGAGCGCATCAAGACTCTTTGGAGAGAGATGTCCGATTCGGTGAAAGGTGGATTCGCAAATGCAATGTTCGAGTTGATCATTACCGAGGATGTGCAGACTCCAGAGTTGCCAGCCCATGCTTACGAGAAGTTCCAATCGCTGTCCATCCCCACCGTCGTGATATTGGACCTTGTGGAGAGTTTACTACGTCATTCAGAGACTCCATCTGGCCAACATCGAAGGAAGAGAGCTCGGCTTAGCGACGGTGATGGTGCCCGACAGTCTCACTCCGAGACCAGCACTGTGTTGAGGAAGTTTAGCTTTGTCCTCGAATACTTACATAGCTCGTTGGCCAATATGGAAGCTTCCACCACCGAGCTCCTAGGTCTACTCAAAGCTTTGTTTTCCGTGTTGGATGAGCTCTTAGCGTTATCATCCACTGTCCACTCCGATCTCGTCTTCCTACAGGTCCTGACCATGGACAGTCTCAAGGGGATTGTCGAGCGGCTTTCGGATCGGAAGTTCAAGCTGGACGATCCAAGCTCCGTGCGAATGGACACGCTTGTCAATTGCTTGCGAAAATCGTCCAACCCGCAGGTGCAAACGAATGCACTTGTTCTTGTTACCCATCTTGCGTCATGGAATCCAGAGGTGGTCCTGCAAAACGTCATGCCCATATTCACGTTCATGGGACATACGATCTTGAGACAAAGCGACGAGTTCTCTGCTCACGTCATCAAGCAGATTCTGCGTCAGATCGTTCCACCGTTGGTCATCTCTCTCCAGAGATCTAACGTGGGGATCGTGCAGGGCGCCTCGAGCCTTTTGCACAGCTTTACAGCAGCATTCGAGCATATTCCATTGCATAGACGCCTAGATCTGTTTCAAAATCTAGCCTTGAATCTTGGTCCCGCCGAATCACTCCATGCAATCATTGCAATGCTTGCAGAGAAGTATCCACAAGATGAAACAGTGTATTCATTCTGTTCTTCACTTCTAGCACGCGTTGGTCCATATCAAGCATTGGAGGTGAGTAATTTGCATAGACACCTGTATGGTAAAGTACAAGCTAACATACTGCAGACGATTGGACGCTACACAAAGCTGCTTTGTGACGCTGCTATGCATCAGCCCGGAGACTTGGAGGCGATTCTGGCCATCAAAGGAAAGACGAATGAAGAGTTCGACTCTACCCTTGTTGGCCTACTCCATATGCTGAGTGCTCTGGTCGACAATGAGAGCTTCCGTGCTCGTCTGAAAAAGAGCGGCAAACCAGTGTCCGGCCAGCATGAGATTTTCTCTGATCTCATTACGGATGCAATCAAGCTCAACCAGGCATGTCGACGCAGCACAGATGTGTCCACGGCTTGCAGCAAAGCGCTCGCAGGAGTTTTCCGACTTCTGCCAACCGGTGACCTCATCAAGTCTGCTGACATGTTGCTGCAGAGGGCCAAGGAAGATAGCGACGGTGCTGAAATTCTGCCGATCCTCTTCCGTAGCATCGATGCGCAAGTGAGGCGGCTGAACCAATCCGATCGCAGCTCAAGTCGCTCGCTGGTGGCCTTCGTGCCGAAGATCGCGACAATTATCTCCATGGAATCCGTGCAGTCAAAGACGTACGCCATTGCTTGCATCGATCAGATCATTCGAAGGTTCGGCAAGATGAGCCCAGACGCTGTCGCCAGTGCTGCTCAGGTGATTGCTGGAAAGGATGCACTGGGACTTGCGAATCCCAAAGTACGAACAGCTGCTCTTTTGTGCCTGTCCTCGTGCGTTGAGGTTCTCCGTGATGACTTCATCTCTTTGGCGCCCGAGGTCCTGTCGGCATTACATCAGTATTTGAAAGCGGATGGCAACGAGCCAAACTCGCTGTTTGTTCCGGGCTACATGCTTCTTATCTCTCTTTGCGAGCACGCTGCCTTCTTGTTTGCCGGCAGTATCCTTGACAAAATCTTGGGTCTGGTTCATGCCTCGTCCGCTGCGTCACTTACGAAAGAAGAGGTCGATATGCGGCAGCATTTCTTGGAAGTCTTGTCTCAGCGTGTGGATGCAAGAGAACTGTTCCAAGCGATAGATCGCACAATGAATGACGCCATGAGCTCAAATCTGGAGGTAAGTTTTCGTTTATTTGACACTGGTAGTTCCCTGCTGACGAATTTAGGCAACGACACTGCAGTTGGGTCTGCTTCAGACGACTTTACAGCATCATCCAAATGCGATAGCTATCAAGAATAGCGCTGTGCTCTTCAGCATTCTTCTGAAGGCATTCAACCTTCGCGCTAGTCGTTCTAGAAACACCCGTCCCGCGGAGATCCAGAAGCTTGAAAATCTGGCTGTCGACGTGGCTATGGACATGACCATGAAAGTCAATGATTCGACATTCCGTCCGTTCTTCTCACAGATGATCGAATGGGGCAATGCCCCGCTCGAGGGCGACGAGGTTCGGATTGCACGGTGGACAACGGTCTTCCGATTCATTGAGACCCTCTTCGCGAGTTTGAAGAGTCTCATGACCTCTTACGCAAGCTATATTCTCGAACCGGTATCCAAGCTTTTAGAGATTGCCCCGATAAACACGGATGAAGGAGCCACTTTGGTCAAGGCCGTGATGCAAGCTCTCCAAAGGAATCTGGAACATGACCAGGATGACTTCTGGCAAGCGCCCGCCCATTTCAAAGAGCTCATGAATCCGCTTCTCGATCTTTTCACCCGGGCACCACCGAGCATTTTGAACGAGGATGTCATTCCTACTGTTGTTGAGTTGGCTGTTACGGCGGCCTCTCCGGACCATCATAAAGAGATCAACTCCCGTCTGATCCAGCATCTGCGGTCAATCCTGATCGTTCCGAGACTTGCGGCGGTCAAGTGCGAGCAAGCACTGACTGAAAGGCTAGGAGAGGAGTGGCTGTTGTTGCTGGCTGAGCTGTTGCCGGTGATCAGTGAACTGCAGGAGGATGACAATGAGACGGTTGAGAAGGAGACGGTTCGGTGGATCAAGATGACTTCAGGGATCCTCGGGGAGGATTTGGATGCCATGTTGAGATGATAACTCAATCCATACCAATCCAGTTCGGTATCGTATGAAACTGAAATTCCTTCATGAATCATGATCCTTAGGTATATCGATGGCTCTTGTTTGGTCCTTGCTGTTGATTCCCATGTGCTTTTCTTTCACGGGACAGCCATGAGTTCATCCATTGGGTTGTTTTGCTTTCCTCACACGCGGCAACCCTTCCAGATTCCACTCGATTCTGAGATTCTGCGTGTACCCGTGTTCTTAATACGTTTCTCACTAAATTCGACCGACTCTCACTCTTGTTTTCTCTCTCGCGCAATCATAACTTACACCCCGCCTGATTGAGAAGGTTGACTGAACTAATACCATCTCAGTAAGTGACAAGTCATCGATTAAAATTCCTCCATTCTAGCACTTATGGCTGAAATCAGCACACCCTATGATTTCGCCCGGACAGAAGCCTCCTATTCTACGTTGCTAGATCCTCTTCGCCCATACCACACCGTCACTCCCTTTTATTGTGCCAGATACAACTATCTGCTTGTTTTGATTCCGCTTCGCGATGCACCATGGCTTGTTTGATATCACTTTAGCAACGGGCATATTTTAGCCGTCTCCGGGTCCGCTATTACGGGCCCTTCATTTCTTTCGTTTCCAATTATTACACTCAAATAACCTTTTTTGTTTTTTCTTCTACCATTCGATGTCATCGGACCTCCTAGTGGCCAACTCCTTCCGAGACGTCTACACCATCCTTGACAGTTAGTGACGGTCTTCCGTCAGCCGTGTAGTTATTACGCCCTGCACCCGAATTTCATAGGCGTGCTTTAGGTCTGGAGCTCCATTTGATAATTTGAAAGAACATCACTGACCGAGCTACAGACCGTCAATCCGAAGCTGAAATCAATGAACGACTGCTTGCGTTTGTGAAGCGGATCGACATGGGAGGGCTAATTACCCCATATACATTCACTCATTGACCACCTAATCGAGACTGACATGCACGAGATTCCCTTTGTCTCTTGGGACGAGCCGGAAGAAGAACCACCAACCACCAAGGATTCCGATCTTCCCGATAATTCTCGTGGTCAAGCACCCAGAGATGTTCAGGGTGATTCCGTTCCTACTCCAGCGGGAGTGCGTCAAGGTGCTCTCCACCTGCCCATGACTCAAGGTAGTGCTCAGGAAGACGATGTCCCATTCTTCAATTGGGACGACGAAGATGTTGACATGAGAGGTAAGTAACATCTCGTAGTGAAAGCTATTTCCATTCGTTCTAACCATGTGATTCTGCAGGCCAATCCAACTTTCCTGGCCACGCAACCTAGCTCCGCTACTGCCCCCAGCTCTGCTACTGCTCCCATCAACTCGATTTCAAACGAGGACATGGAGATGATTGCGACCCATCGAGTCAATATGGAGAAGGCCATCAAAGAACAGGTGAATTATGAACGAGAGGCGCAACAGCGTCGAGAGAGTGTGCGCCGTGAAGCCAATCGATTGCCAAGCCAGGAAGCTTACCAGGCACGTACACGGCAATTGGCAGTTGAATACGAAGCGGCAGAATAGTACTATAAGAATGCGGTGGCCAAGCATGAAGAGGCGAGAGCGCTTATGCTGGCCAAAAAACGTGAGCAACATTAGCATTTAGCTAGGCAACTTGCAGGACACCCAGGATTGAAGAAAGCCGAGGAAGAGAAGGATGCGTGCGCATTCTACGTCAGGTTATCAAAGGAGAGGATGGCTGCGGTAGGCCGCCAGCTTCAAATAAATTTTAGAAAGACCTATGAAGAGGAGGTTTCGAGAGCGGCCACAGCTGTTGGGCATCCTGAGTACGAGGCTCCGCCGATCGACTACTCGTGCAGGTTTTAAGGTTGACCAGAAAGCCTGTTGAAAAAGGATCAGACGGTATCCCACCAGCTATGTCGAGCCTGATCATGAGTATTGTTGGCACGGGCGGATGAAGGGAATGGGACACAAATTGCAACTGTACTTTATAGCCACATGGCTCTAAAAAGTGCATTAGGATGTAATTTGCCTCATTGATGCATCTCGTGGACCTAGATACGCAGTATGCCGAGAGTGTCGATGTAATTAATAGTAGACATAGATCCTGTCATTCGAACTCGGGTAACAAATGCTGAAGCCGGTATGAACTATTTAGTCCGGCAGGACTTGACTACAATGTATCTAGCCAGACTTCAGGAGCTTTAAGTTTCGACTCTGATATTCTTCACTAGCAAGAAGGGTACGAACACCGCCAGTTTTCTAAGAACCGGGCTGTAGAAGGTCAGTCGCGAACGGAAGGGACTGAAAACCCTCAGTACCGCTGTCGCCGAATGGCAATAACCCATGAGAGTATTTTCAATATCAAATGAGAACCAAGTCCACTGATTTATCCCGAGCGGTAGATACTGCCGTTGTCCTGTGTTGTGATATTATCGACTTAGATGCTGGTTGACCGATATTGCTCCCGGAGCCCGGTCTCATGGAGGGAGAGGATAGGCCACTGTTTCAGTATCGTACTTTATGCAATATTTTGTTACGCTCTATTGTATCAAGCTGATGTAAGTGCAAGTAAGGACTTATTTCTTCGGTGATCTGCTTGGTCTGCTTGTTCACCTTGGAACATAGGGGTCAAAGAAGTCCGCCAGGTTCTATCAAGCTAGAGTATATTAAGATAATGTTAAGTGAATGAACGACTAATGAAGTGATAAGGATGCCTCAGATTCTTTGGAAGGGCCGTGAATGCCGTTTGTGAATTCGAATTTTCAGTAATAGATAGTGAAATATGCCTACCTTCGAGAAATCAGTCACCGACGATAAAGTTCCACCACCAGCTTTACTCCATTTATTTCCAAAGCAGTCTCACAGCTGCAGGCCCATGGTCAGGAACCCTTAAGTCAAACCAAATAACTGTGTCTAGACTGTGGATAGTACAAAGCCTCTATCAAATCCAGAAAGCTGACACCTCAACATGACGATGGGAAGTGAGAGACCACGAAAGAAGCGAAGGACCGACGTCCAGAGTGACGGTAGGCAGATCCCATCCATTAAATATTAACACATTGCTGACTAGAGCTCGAGCAGTATCTGCCACTCCTTACCACGTCGAGCGCCCGTTCACTCGAGGATCGGCGCGGAGGCAAGCCGCCCAAATTGATGAAGAAAAGTCCAGCGACAACCAAGATTTCGAGAAGATGCTTTCCCTGTACGATCGCTCCATGCGAGAGCTGAAATTTGAGCTATACAAAGACATTCTACTCATCCTCGATCGAATGATCGGCCGTCGTCAAGACCTGGCCTCCGATTTGTGCGACGAGAAGCAACATGACGAGGCAAAGAAAGTCAAGGCTGAGATCACGATCCTAGAAGACGAGTATGTGCAGGCGAAGTATGCATATGATATGTACAAAGAGAATGAAGGACAACTGGCGGAGAAGAAGGAGTTGTTGATAATTGGGGGCATCCCGCAGATCTTCGCTGACATTGCGCTGGATGCAAGGAACAGGGATGATGGGGACTGGGGAATTCTGTGATGTCGAATGAAACCTGTATGCTGCTTAGAGAAAGGAGCAATCTCGCTATTGGTGCGTAAAATGCTCGGGAACAAGTAAATTCTGTGCTGTTTCGGAGCAGGGGATACTTTCTCAGACGAATTCTTCGGTCACAGTTCTAACTCTTAGGAGTCATATCACCAATCCATGATACTTCGTCACTTCGGCTTGTTTGGAAGCGCCCCGGGAGATGGCATGGAAAAGATAAGTATCATTTGGCCGGCCGGGTTTGAGTTCGGAGTGACTGTTCCTGTACAAATATCAAACCGTCTCTGTAGACTATTAGAGCCGGAATTCACAAGAACCTATATAACGATTAGCCGGGCAACTCGATCTGGGTTCTTATATATCTTTCAGGACTAACAGTATAGCCACTCCATTTCGTGCCATGTGAGGGACCCTGGTGATTGTGATTTACGCTCAACTATCGATACAATCGCTCTTCAGAATCATAGGAGTCAGCTGCACCACTGACATGCACTGAACTATAGGCCCCTTAATAATAGCAATGGTAGAAATGGGAATTATAGTTGCCTTATTGAATGGGGACAACGTAACTCAAGTGTCCCTTCCTCAAACATATAGGTATAATTCTCAGCTCGTCTCCTTTACGAATACCGTCAGACCACTGAGTCTTTGCCCCACACCCTCGACACAATTTCGACGTAATGTAGTAAACTGCCCTGCATATTTCCACAGTTGAAGTTAGGGCCTCCTTTTCTTAATATAGCTGAGCTCTAATTTGAACAATGAATCACCTTGAATGGCTTTATAAACTTTCCCGCCGCCTCAGCAGTATACCGGGCCAATAGTCTGCAAAGCCTCGTACACAGGCGAGGTCAGCAACTCCATGCCGCTTCCGCAGTTCTAACCGTCTTCCAAGAATGAATTCCTCGCGTGACTCTAGATGAGTACCGGCATACATGCTCGAATTGCCTCCGACAGACATATATACTCCATGCTGCGATAGGCACGAAGGGTAGACTAAGACGGAGGAAAACATGATTTCCAACCAAGAGCAGAAGCGGATGCGGGAGTTGTTGCAGCTGCATTATGGACAACAGGGGATTTCCACTGTCGACATGAGGGAGAAATAGAATCAACAAGAAAGGGGACAGCTCTAAGACGGACAGTGATTGAGGGTCAATAGCCGAGCTTTAGCTGAGGACGAAAAATGCCGAACGAAGGAACTATAGAGACAACTTTGAACATCCACAGATCCTTCACTTGCCTAGTTCCGCTCTGGGTCGTCTGCTCAGTTGCTGTCATTGGCCTTGGTATCATTCAGTAATATATTAATACTGCGCGAACAACGAAACGGTTAGAAGTGACGATAGCAGTGACGATCGCAATACGACTCTCACCTCCACTATACCGTGGGAAAAGGACTCCGACCAAGTCGAAAAGGTGATTCATGAATCTTGTTTATATTCCACCCCAGGCCCGATCGCGCCAGATTATATATCCATGAGCCGACGATACCGCCGACCCAGCTACGAAAAACGCTCAAATAAACATTAAACAGCAAGATATTCGGTGGTTGTCCTTTCCTTCGCTACACGCAAAACCGATCCGTCCCAAATTTCAGCATATTTCTCATCATCGTCAACGCGCTAGGCGACAGCCTCTACGACCCCCGACTTCCCCCACCGGGATACTGCTTCGTCAACCGCTTTCTCCTCCTCTTCTCCCCGCTCCCCTCCCCTCCGCTCTCCGTAGCCCCGCCCACACTCCCACCCCCACTACTCCCCCTCCGCTCCGCCGCCTCCGCGAACGGCCGCCGCGGCGCCGCCATCTCTGTCACCGATCCGTCGCTCTCGTACCCGCCCGCCCGATTCCGACTCCGACTTCCCTCACGAGAGTGCGTCGAGGCGTCGTCTCGCGTGGGAGCGAAGGTCGGTGGCGCGTGCGGATGCGCCGGGTTCTCGTCCATTTCAATCGCTACCATGCGCGGTGCGGGCGCGCCCTCGGTTTCGCCGCCCGGCGCCGTGTGCATGAAGCTCTGGCGAGCCAGCGGGCTGCGGCTGGAGCGGTTGCTAGCGGAGTTCGACGGGACGCCGAGGTTGGCGTCGGGGTTGAGGCCGGACTGGCCGAGGGCTTGTCGTGCGGCGAGGGAGCGCGCAGGGGAGCGCGACCGAGGTCGCTGGTTGCTGTACTGGACGGGGGATTGTGATCGAGGAGAGGCATTGTGGCGGGGTTGCGCGGAGTGTGGTGCGGTTGGCGAGGATGATCGGGGTTGGGGTCGAGAGGGGGGGCCATGCTTGTCGTCGAAAGAGATGCCCATGGTGGGAGACTCGGGCGAGTTGAGAGATTCAATGCTATCGCTGAACTCGGTCTTCGGGGCGCCGCCGTAGGGATGGCTGCCTTTGTTGCCCGGATGGTTACCACCGCCGTAGGGTCGGGTGGTATGGTCGCTCTCGTAAAAGGCGCCACCGGCGGGACGTTGCTCCGCCTGGCGGCTGTGGTATAATCGGGCATCTTCCGGGGGAAGGAAGGACTCGACGCGGCGGGGGATGTAGATGGAGTTGCCGGCCGAGGTGGCCGATGCCAGGGAATCGATCGACGTGCGGGGATGCAGCGGGATCCGGGGAACGCCTTGGTTTCGATTGAAATGGTCGGGGATGGTGAGACCCGAATCGTTCGGATGATGGTACCAGCCACCGGCCACCGGTTGCGCGGCGTCGAAGCGACCCACGATCCTGTCGGACGGCTGGAGAGCCATTTGCGCCGGGCGATGGTGCGCCGGTTTATCTCCAACTTCGGCGGTCTCCGCGTTGGCCGGTTTGAACGTCTCCGGAATGATGTTGAGGTCGTCGCCGGTCGCTTCAGCGTGCTCGATGGCCTGTTGTGGCGTCGTGTTGGGGTCGGCCTTGCCAGCATCAGCCCGAGGGCCACCCCAGGTCCGCTGACCGGCGGTGAAAATGCCGTAGACCATGTAGACCCAATTGAAGAAGGGGTTGATGAGAAACATGACCGGGTACAGCATGATCTTGTAACGGCCGAGGCGGGCGCCGAAGTAGAGCATGAGAATCCAGTTAAGACCGAGGGACACGGCGATGAAGCCGACAGGGAGCTGATCGATACGTTGCGAGGTGGTCAGCAACGAGATAACCATGATGAAGAATAGCAGCGCGGTCGTTCGAATAGTGTTCTGCATGAATCGCACGATACAGAGAATGGGATACCGTCGCCAAAGTCGAACGTCCGTCAACATGCACACTTCGTTAGTGATGAAGCCCAAGAACCATCGTCGTCGTTGCTTCAACAAACTGGCGTAGGTTTGCACGGCCTCGGTTTTGCAGAAGGCACCGGTGTTCATCTGGATCTGATATCGCTCCTTCGCCCCGATCATGAACAAGTGGGTCAACCATCGATCTTCGCCCAAGTGACATTTTCCGTAGTCGAACAGGTCGTCGCACTGTTCGGCTTTGTCGGCGAAATAGAACTTCGACATTCGTCGGAAGGCGGAGAATCGTAGGATGGTCAAGGCACCGGGCAAGCAAGTGACGGCACCGCATCCCGATTCCACGGATCGCTCGAATAGCTGGCCATGGATATATTCCATGTCTTGCAGCAGCGTGATTAGCGAGTTCTTCTCGGTGGTCGACGTGATGACCCCCGTCATGGCCAACATGTTCTTCTTGCTTCCGGGTTTCAACTCCATCTCGTACATGAAGTTCTGAATGCAGTTCTTGTCCAGGATGCAGTCGGAGTCGATGAAGAGGATGAACAGATTGTCATTTCGCTTCAGGTATTCGGTGTAAATTCGGTCGATGAGTCGGAACGTCCGCTTCTGGCAATGTCGCTTGCCGCCGTGCGGGAACCGGGAGATGGTGATGCGCGTGTTCCGGTAGACGACATCGATACTCTTCGGATACGTGTCGAGGGTAAGTGGTACCCCGCATTTCTCGATCGTGTTCAGATACAATTCATCCTCTTGGTCGCCGTCGAAGGATAGGAAGACGTGCATGCACGACGGGGGGTATTCGCAATCGACGATCGAATCGACGGTTCGAATGAGCACTTCCGGGATTTCCTGGTAGCATGGCATGACGATCACCACCTTCGGTGCCGATTGCTCGTCGAGGACGTGCTTGATGCGGCTTGTGCGGCCAAGTGAGTGGGTGACCAGTTGGTAGACGCAGAAGAGCCACGGGATGGTGAGGAGACCGGCAAAGGACCAGAAAGCGAACCATTGCAGGAACGTGACCATCATGATAGGGAAGTGCTGGGTAACCTGCGACGGGAGTGGCAAGGTGACCACCATAATCGGAAGGAAAATGCCTCTGTGACGCATTAGTCGGGAGGCGGGGATGAGATACCCAAGGGAAGCGCATACCTAAACCCGGTGAAAAGGACCATCATTATTATCGCCATAAACCGTGTCGCTATATTCTCCGCCTTTTGGAATACCTTGACTAGGCAGTAAAGAAACGCGGCCAGCCACAGAAACCATTCGAGTAATGCTGCGACCATGAGGGTGCCGACAATGGCAACGTAGACAATCTGTGGACCACGGTCAGTGTTTCGCTCTATCTTGACATCCACGTCGAGAACTCACATCTTTGACCGGCCATGGCTCAGTGATCGCTGGGATACTGCCATCTTCACTGGCGCGAGCGAGAAGTTCGCCCCACATTGTGTCTAGAGATACCGCAGTGGCGTCGCGAGACTGCGAGCGAGACTTGTGGTTACTCTGCTACGAGTGCAAGTGAACTCAGGAGGGAAGTTCGAGTAGAGGTGCAGTTACAGGTATATTGCTAATTGAGTCGTTGCATGGACGGTGGTAATGGAAACGAACGTTGAAGGTAGAAGCGAGAGTCGAAGCGATCTGGATCCTGATGTCAAAGGTACATCCTTAGGTCTTGACTGAGGTTTGTCTTGTTTCTCTTTCGCGAGTGACAAGTCGATCAGAACTTCAGAAGTGATTGGTGATCCAGCGTACCGTGTTCCACTTTTGCTATTCTGAAGCCGAGCAGTGGTTGCTCTGGCGGTGGGATGGCTCCGGACAGGACGGTTGAGTTCGAGCGCTACCGGTACTGGATGCTTATGGGCATAATTATATTGCAGTTCCCGATGCTATCACGAGGGGTTTGAGATTCGACGAAAAGCGGCCCGACTTTGATGAAAGGCGAATTAACGGATTTTCCACGCCAGAGCGATGGACGTGGACGGGTAGAGGTAACGGAGCACAGCACACAAAGAACGAGTGAGACAAACAGCAGAAGCACAATTGAGGCTCTGGAACGAACGATGCAAGGAAAACTAAGGATCTGGGAGGGGAGAAGGGAAGGAAAAACGGCGAAGGCGGGTTTGTTCCGATGGTGAAGTCCCATTCAGTCAATGGTTTCAGACTCCAAGGCGATGAAGCAAGCCCGAGCGGAAACCAGATGTCTCCACCAAGGAGGCGGGAGCATGGAAGGGCCTCAAACTATACTATGGGGCATGGTCCATGGAACACAGCCAACTATTTGCTTGGGCACAACTTCGGCTACAGGTTAATGGCGAGATACTTTGGCCATTGAATCAGGCTAAGCGACCATTCGGACGACCCATCTCGGCCATTCGGCTAGGGTCCAGCAATGGAGCATGGGCGAGACGCGGAGGAGAGTTGGCCACCACTGGTCACAGTGAATCCCCCTTAAAGCGCTGGCGGTTTCCTATTGGGAGCAAACGTGTTTCCAGAACGACGCCGTATGTAGTATCACCGGAGCAGGGCACGTAAAGCACAGGTATTGGGACCGCAGAAACGCGGGTAACCGTCAGTTGGGCCTTGTATTGGGGTGTAACCAGTGGAGCATCCGAGCCAAGGAGATCGGTAGGCAGCGGAGAGTAGAGAGTTGGCCGCCAAACGAGAGAGTAGAGAGTTGGCCGCCAAACGAAGGACCTAAACTCCCTAAAGCGTAAAGGAACGTCTACAGGAGTCTGGAGCAAACACGGGACCAGACACAACCCAAGCTTTCAGGATGTTGATATTGGGTGAGTTTCGGTTTGGAAACATGGAAGAAAATATCGACGACAGGGATCCGGGGGGCGGCTAGGGATGGGGCAGGGAAGGCGCCAATTGCCAGGGATTGACCAAGGATTGGCCCTTGGTCTTCAAATCGAAATGCAAGAAAAATGAATGATGCGGCACATATTGGATCCGTGCGCCCGCTTCTCCTGAAACCTTGTTGCCATTTGCACTTTGGCCGAATGGCGTTCATGGTTCACTGTTGAGCCTCCGGAATGCACTTGCACAATTGCATTTTCTTGGCTAACGAAACTTTTTTATGGTGGAGGCCGGCTGCAGTCCGGCACTAACGGACGGAGCCCAGGCATCCAGACTCCCGACGGTCGATGGTTTTCGCCCCTCTCGTATTGTTGGGTTTTCAAGCGACACTTCCTGATTTCGGTCCATTATTGGCGGTCTCGGAAGCCCAAAATAGAAAATATTAATATCCGATCTATGGTTCCATTTTTCTCGATGCCTATTGACAGTTGTGTTACATGATATCGGTATTATTCCACATGCTGTGGTGTGATAGACAAGTCCGTGATCTTATGCCCAACCGGCTGATTGAACTTCAAAGTTCCCCCATTTACGAAGAATTCTGATGTACATCCCCTATCTTTCTCAGGCTCAACTCTGAGCTCTCGTGTATCTCATGTATGGATACCTTGTGGGTACAAGGCTACAAGCAGGATCGAAATTCGAAAACCTCTGCTACTGCTATGCTCCGCATCTCGATTTCAGTGCGCGGGATGCCACGCAATTTGACACATCTTTCATGGAGTCGCGGATCGGCAACCCAATGGGATGCGCCGGAGATGCCACATCCCTGACGGCATCCCGTTTTCCTAAGAGATGATCAGCGGCGGGGGATTCATGTTGACTTTTAAAGTTTTAATCAAGGCCCAGCCATCAAGAACGAAGAAAGATGCTGGGTCCTTACCTCAGTTACTCATGCTTCTATTCTTCCAGGCTACATTATTATCAAGTCAAAAATCGTCATGTGCAAACTGTCCACTGCCGACGTCGCTTTGCCCGATGCGGGACAAGTGACAGAATGGGTCCTAGGCCAGCGGCAGGGGGCGGCTCGAGATTTCCTGATGCAGGAAAAGGTGGGCACGATTCCGGGAAGACGCCCAGGGCCACGGTGCTGATTGACAGTCACTGACAAAGTGACAAGGGCACAAGGCACTATCCCTCTCTCCTTGAAACATCACACAATGTAACCTCATGTGATTCGTGCTCATGCCGGTCCGTGCCTGCATTCCTCTTCCCCTTAACCCCTTGTAGGTGGTGGCTTTTCCATTGGCTTTCCCTCCCCGGATTTTCCGCTGGTCCAGTGTGCTGGCTGTCAGCACCTTAACATTACTTCAGTGAAAATTGAAAACTGAAAAGTCATCTCGTCAGACGTCCACAGGGTGCGTATATACTCCTAAAGAGGGAGCAGAGGACAGCTATTTGTTCTTACTTCTTCCATTTCCTTGTCTGTTACACGTGATGTAGTGTGTACCAAGAATAGATCTTTATTCTTGTCTCCTCTGAGCCGGAAATCGGTCTTGTCCCTTGCATTGTCCCTGAGAAAGCTTCCGAGGCGGGAGGTGGTGATTGGTTGCGGTTAACCCTAACTGCCACCTTTCATTGAGCACAGAATCTCCTGAAGCCGCCACTTCCGAAATTTCCAATTGTGAATTTGTGATGGCATCATGGCAGATGGACTGACGGGACCATACACCGCGTCAGTGCTGGTATTGGTGCCTGGCCGCCCTGGCGGAGTGGCGAATCCCCAGCGCCTCCTCGAACCTTTCCAAGACATCTTCTCTGCTGTTTGATCTCCTCAACATCCCGCTGGTCGAGTTCCATTTGAACAGCGTGTCCCTGACCAAACCGTCAGTAGGGACCCCTCAGTCGCTCCCCGAACCGCAGTGCTACCAATTCATCGATGCGTGTCTTGTAGTCACTGCTGTAGCCAGGAACGATTCCTATCGTCCCCTTATTAAGTCGTTAGGGGCCTTCCCCCAATTCCATGATGAACAAAACATGGGTAATATCGATATTCGGACGCTGTATTTCTCTTGAAGAAGAATTTTTATGCCCTCTCTCCACGCCTCGCGTAAAATTGGACTATTGGAGCTACTGCGTAGAAGGCCTAGAAGCCCAAGCTACATCCAGATCTCCACATCCTGCCTCCGTTCGGCTGTCCACATATCATGACGACAGGTGGCCAGCCACATCCATAGGGCGTCAGCTGAGGTTCTCCAATAGCACAATATACTTACTCATACCACAAGCTACGCCATCAATGGATGTACTTTCATTGAGCAAGGAAACTGAATTCCAATTCCCCTAGCGAAATGGCTTCTCTCATTGCGCTGTTCAGCTCGCCAATACAGGGGATTCGCCTCTCCCAGGAGTCCCCTGCGTCGCATCAAGTGTCCTGATCGTTCGCTTAACGGTTCGCATCAGGAATTCAGAATTCAGAATCCATATTCCCAAACTCTCCAGCCCAGACTAGTGCCGTGGCCAAAGTCCATCAAGTTGGTCATCGCTAGTTTTGAAATGGCCCGGCCTTATATCAATACCTAGATGATTGTGGTTCGACATAACATTGGCATAGGCTCAAGAGGCGGCGCTTTGGTTAAGCGCTCCGGTCCTGGTCAAGGAACATTGAACAGCACTGGGACATCGTGACTTGGAAATTCATGACCGCCTCCACCTGTGGTGTATTATCTGATTCTAAGCAAGAAATCAGGAGCAAGCTTTTGATGCGTAGTCGGCCGGGAGACCAATCTGATTCGACAACCAAGGTAGGTGAACGATATGGATAGGAAGGCATGGACTTGGACAACGTATGTTCCTGATTGAGAGCCGCGAAACTAAAAAATGTCTGAGTACAAGAAGGTTGACTACCTAGCCTGGGACGACAAGAGCATAACGTTGTGAATACAGTGGTCCGTATTTAACGCGGGATATAATAAGCATTTTCATGGTTGCTCATCGAAGTACTAGCAAGACATATTGTGAATCCACAATGTGACTGGAGCTGCTTAAAGGGATATAGTAACATGATGAAAGATAAACATCCTGATGACCTAGAATTTTCAAGTGTTTTCAAGATGCGAATAGAAGTTGCTGCCAGGTGTGAACTGAGGCATCCTTCGGTTTTGATATCGATATCGGTTGTGGCGCAGTATGCCCCACCAAACCGTGGCGGTGATCTTTGACTTCATGGTCCGGGTACATGATGACACGGGAAGACATGCTCAGTGACTGGAGAAATCACATTACTTTCGCTCTCCTCTAACGCGGGATTTCTAGAGCATTTGGGAGAATTTCTAATGACTCTCTCATCTGCCTATTACATCCCGGAGTCATACACATGGTCGACCCATAACTGGTTCGCACCTTTTTCCCTCTTCTTCAACCCCTCCGCGTGGATAGGACTATGGAGAAGCCAAGAAAGCGTATGTCTCTGTTACATATTTGTAGATCGGTCTCATAGCTAACTCGGATCTTTTCAGGCGAATTGCGCGACCTCAATGCCGGAGCATGGACAGGAGAGAAAGGTTGGTATTCCAGCGCTCTCGAGAGATCTTCTGGAGTTCAGAATGCTAAGTTTACCTCTCACCACCAGATCTCTATCCCGTACATGCGACCCTCGACTCTTCCATGAAGAAAAACACCACCTTCATCAAACGGCTACGCACTTCAATCACTGCCTCAACGCAGTCCACCTTCCTTTCCGAGGTCTCCTCGCTGTCACTCACCAAATACCTCTCTGAGATCCTCTCCGCCTGTTATGAAGGACTCTGCAAGCTCAAAAACCCCGCCGACATCGCCGCTGCTGTGGAGATCGTCTCCGCGTTGCATCAACGTTTCGGCCCCGACGACTTCACCAAATACCTTGGCTGGTTTCTAGGACGAGGGCTCGCGACACCAGAGAGGACGGTTCTGAAGGCGTTGGCGCCAGATGTCAGGGAAAAGGAAGAAAAGGAACGACTTGCCAGGCAGCGCGTGCTGCTGAGGGTCGTTACGGAGCTATGGCTGGTTGGCGTGCTCAGGAGTTTGGAGGATGTGGCCAGGCCGGAAGAGGCGGCTGCCGCTTCGGCGGGTAAGGGCAAAGACGGACCGTTGCCCGGGGAGAGCCTCGGTGGGAAGAAGTCAATTCCAAACGGTGCAAAGGCTCATGGACAACTCGATGCGGAACCGTTCCCACTCGAGGTTCTCAAGGATATGCTAGGTCATGATCGAGACCATGTTAACTTGCCACTTGTGGTATTGTTCGTGAAGTCCTTTTCGTGGGATATCCTAGGCGCCAAAATTTCTTCGGCCGACGGTCGAAAGACGGTTAACGAGGATGGTGTTATAGTGGCAGGGACCACGGCGAAGGGTGAGGACTCAGCATCTTCTGGCGAGGATGACATAACATCCCAGGACCCGCCTATGACTTCTCCAGAACTTCGAGAGCGGTTCTGCAACATCCTCAACCGGTACTTTGAAGACGTCAAGTCGCATATTGTCCGCGACCAGAGGCACCTCAATCAACAAAGCCGTCGAAATGCGGAGGCCTATGTCAAGTCCGGGGAGGTCTTTGAAGATCGACAGGCTAACTACGAGAAGATGGTAAAAGCACAAGAAAAGCTGATCTCGAACGCTCAAATCCTGGCAGAAGCGGTTGGTGGTGAGATACCAGATCTGAAAGAGAGGGATGCGTCCCAGCAACTCGGGGACGGCTCGATCGGCCTTGTCAAAGCAGGTGATTATTTGCGAGGCCAGGGAGATGGCGCTGGGATTTGGGAGGACGAGGAGGAGCGGCGCTTCTACGAAAATCTGATTGACCTCAAAGATCGTGTCCCGGCCATTCTTCTCGAGACGAAAAAGAAGAAAACCGATGTCGACGAACCAGTCGGAAAGAAAGCGGAGGGCAAGGATAGTGAAGACGCTGATCAGAAACCCACCGGTGAGAGCGAAGATGCCAAATCAGCGGCCGATACGGAAGACCAGTCCACGGCGATCGCGAACAAATCTGTAGGCGCTCAGGTCGACATCCTGTTGGCTCAGTTGCCGGAAATGACCAACAAGGACATGGTTGACGAGATCGCCATTCAGTTCTGCTTCTTGAACTCCAAAGCCTCCCGAAACCGGATGATCAAAGCGGTCCAGGATATTCCCAAGGGCCGTACCGACCTCCTACCGCTCTACTCGAGGCTCGTTGCTACACTTGCGAAATACATGCCCGACATCTCTCAGGGGATCGTGAGCCATCTGGATGAAGAGTTCAAAAGTCTTCAGCGCCGCAAGCAGAAGGAGTTCCTTGGTCAAGTGCGAATGATGAACGTTCGGTACCTTGCCGAGCTGACCAAGTTCGGCGTCGTTCCCGAACACATCATATTCCATTGCCTTCGTGTCTGCCTGGATGACTTCTCTCGCATGAACATCGAGATCATGAGCACTTTGATGGAGAATTGCGGACGATACCTGATCAGAAACCCCGACACGTCCGTTCGGATGTCATCGTTCCTGGAGACCGTGCAACGGAAGAAATCGGCCCAACACCTCGGGCAACAAGAGCGGATGTTGATCGAGAATGCGTGCTACTACGTCAACCCACCTGAGCGAGCGGCGATTGAGCAAAAAGAAAGGACGCCCATCGAGTTGTTCCTCCGGAAATTGATCTACTTAGAATTGAAGCGAGGCACATTGGACAAAGTTGGCAAACAGATTCGGAAAATGCACTGGGAAGAGCCTGAGGTTCGTGGGATTGTTTGGGTATGGCAAGCCTCATTCACTGACAAACACAGGTGGTTGCAGTTTTGCGAAAGATCTTCTCCAGACCGGGAAAGCTAAAGTACAGCAACATCCATCTGCTCGCCGTCATGCTAGGCATGTTGAATCGATACCATCAGGACTTTGCCATCTCCGTGGTCGATGATCTGCTCGAGTCTATCATATTCGGGCTGGAGCTAAATGACTTCAAATTCAATCAGCGACGGATTGCCGAAGTGAAATATTTGGGAGAGCTCTACATTTACCGAATGGTAGATTCGCCGGTGATCTTCGATACCCTTTACAAGATCGTCACCTACGGGCATGGTAAGTCTGGCTTGTCTGCATGGATGTATCATGTGCTGATGTGAAGCAGAGGATGGTATTCCGAATCCGGGCAAGTACAGCCCTCTGGATCAGCAGGATGACTTCTTCAGAATCCGTCTGGTATGCAATGTGCTCGAAACATGTGGCGTGTATTACAGCAAAGGAGCAGCGAAGAAGAAACTCGACTTCTTCCTGACCTTCTTTCAGGTATGCCGGCCTGAGCGATTCCGAAGTTGGATGCTAACATTCCTAGTACTACATCCACACGAAAGCACCCATGCCAATGGATATTGAATTTGTCGTGCAAGACGGTTACGCTGCGACACGTCCGCAATGGAAGCTAGCCACATCGATTGAGCAAGCATCCAAAGAGTTTGCCGATGCCGTCAAGCAAAACTACCAATCCACAGGCCCAGAGAAACCCACAGAGGCAGATGAAGCCGAAGACTCTTCTGCTTCTGAGGACGGCGTGGATGATGACCGACTGGATGTTGAAGATATCGACGATGACAACTCGTCTGAGGGCGAAGACGGAGTCAGCTTCATTAGAAACACACTACCCAATTCTTTGCTGACCAATGACAGAACGAAGTCGAGGAAGAGGTACGGGAGGAGCACGACGAGTCCGAAGATGAAGACGATGAGGATGAAGAAGAAAACATCGTTGTCACTCGACCGGAGGACGAGCGTGATCCTGAACTCGAGGCGGACTTCGACCGAGAGCTGGCCAAAATGATGGCTGAAAGCTTAGATTCTCGCAAAGCCGACCGGAAGCCGGTATTCGATGTTCCGTTGCCTATTCGACGCAGCCAACAACGTGATCCATCCACTGCTTTGGATGAAGGGGCGTCCGAGAAACCTGAGGTTCACGTGGAGCAGTCCACTATGGTGAAGTTCTCGCTATTGAGCAAGAGGGGCAATAAGCAACAGGTATTGTCTATAGCACACATCCACTCCCGCGATCCCAGCATTTTCAGAATTTCGGGGATTGGTTTCTTCGCGGGTGCTGATTATCCCTCCAGACCAAAGCCATCGACCTTCCGTCCGACTCCAGCTTTGCCGTCGCCATGCGTACCCAGCAGCAGGCCGAGCGGGAAGAACAGCAGCGCATCAAGAACCTTGTGCTCAACTATGATCTCCGCAATGACGACACTGATGGTGAAGACGCCCTTTCTATTCCCCATCTTCCCCCTAACTTGAACCGGAAACGAAGCCGGCCTGAACCCGCTCAGTGGCGCTCCAGCGCCCGTGGAGTGAAACGCGTCGGTGCCGGACGTGGTGGTGTGCCGAGTGCTGGGGACGAGAACCGGACTCCCCGTAGTCGCACATCTTCATGATGGTCCGCGGCCCGATAGGCCCCCGGGTATCACTGCCGCGGAGTTCAGAGCTGTTGTCGTCTAAGCTGGTCCTATTCGTTGCGCCTACGTTTCCGTTTACTCAGCTCAACCCACCAACCACCCAGAACACGTTTACTGAGACATCCTTATCGCAGACATCGAAACCCGCCTTCAAAATCCGTACGCCCACCACCAAACCCGCATGGACAAATCCGCAAGCACGCGAAATACTCAGCGTTCGAGAAAGTTGCAATTGAGCGATGTTGACTGGTATGCATCTATTCCATTGGCTGCAGCCCGGAAACCCTGATATGGATACTTAACTTGCTCAGGACTTGAGTGATTCTGTCTTTGTTTCTGAATCAACTTCCCCAAATATTGGACCCCAACAAAGCGAAACGCTCCTCTGCGTACTGCTAGATCGATGCTCAAGGTGCATCAAGCGCATGTGCTGGACATTTTGATCCTAGACGAGTCCACATTCGACGCCGCTGCGTCGAGATGGTCACAAGCCACCGCCTAGCGGCTCCCAGGGGACAGGATGATGCGAATCGGTGCCACTGATGACTGCACCTGCCCTTGTGGAAAGCCGGCAGGAAGCGGAGGGCGGAGATATTCCAAAGGAAAACACGGTGTCCAGAAGCAGAGTGGCCGAATCACAACCCGGAGTAGAGAGTGGAGGAAAAGCCGTTCATTCGTGTTTCATAGTCGCCACTCCTTAGGAAACAAAGGATTCCATACTAGTACATTCGTTAATCAGAAGTGTATACCCCAATATCCATGACTCCGACTCTTTTCAAAGCACAAGGTAGTTCCGTACCGGAATAAACAGCCGCAAATGGGCCTCATGCCACCCGCACTTCCTCCTTTTGTCACTTCTCCGTGAACTGCTCGTGTTTCCATCGTCCGGTGACAGTCAGGTGTCCAGCACACTATCCTGCTCACTCCCCACAACTCTCATACCCCCATTCCATCCCCGCTTTCTCCTCGCTCGACCCTGCTCCGGGACTCTCCATCACAGCCACCATCATCTCCCTCCTCCGATCCTGCTCGGCCCAACTCATCCGCCTCCCAACCCCTGGTTCCCGATCTCTCCCCTCCCCTCCCCCCTCATCCGCATATTTTCCCCGCTCCGGAATCGCGCCACCCGCTCTCTCCGCCACAGCCTGGAAGTAGCCTCCGCCACCACTTACCGCGGATTTCGGCGTCTTGGGAGACGATGCCACCCGCTCCGCCACCGCAATCTCGTAGTTCCAGCTGGTCCGTTTCGGCAGCGGAGGCCGTGTACTGTCCGGCCATGGGTCAGCGGACGGTGGGCCGTTCACGCCAGGTGCCTTGTCTGTATCTGGTGCGCCATTGTGGCCCTCATTCCGCTGCGTCGTGAGTACCGTGAGTGGGTCTCTGGCGCCAGAGGATGGTATTATCCCGGAGGAGCTGGTATCAGGGGTGCTGCGGGGGTTCGAGAGGGAGGGGATATTCTGCTCAGCAGTGGAGGAGGGTTCGGAGAGGAGGGCTCGCGTGGCGAGGACTGAGGAGCGCGGGTATGAATAGGGGTCATCGCTGGGGGTTTTCGCGCCGTAAGGGGTTGGTGGAGGTTCGGTGGTCATGACAGTGGGTTATAACTTATAAGGGTTGCAGAGTTAGGTCTGGTGGACGGACTTGGACTAAAGGAGACTGATCTGAAGAACTTCTGGAATTGGAGGTTTTGTAATTCTGCAGTTTGAAATGGAGTAATAGACTAATAGTGCCCGGAACGGAATGTACAGAGGCAGGTATGCAACGGTTTAAAGCTACCGCGATGGATGGATACTGTAGGAGCCCAGTCTAAACTTTGTTTCCAAACAAACGCTGAGAAAATGATGTATTGATCGAGTAATTACGAATTTTGGTTGGGAAACTCAACAAGTACAAATCGAATTAAGGAAAATCGACTTTCAAGGCAATTCCAAGACTGATCATGATGTGATGTGACGTCGAGCGGGGAAAGAAGCTGTAGGCCTGCAAGCCACCAGACATCCCAAGTTGGGAATCGGGGATTAGAGGTCTCGATACTACTGTCCTACGAAGGATTTAGGACATGGACCAACACATATGTGGATGTTGGATGTGACTTTAGCTAATGTAAGCCAATTCCGATCCCCAACACAAGCGTTGTTTTCGTCCCAAAGCCATAGGCGGCTCTTCTTCTGCCGCTGTCCCTGCACTAACGGTCAATCAGCAATCACAGTCGAAGGCAGCAAAGGTAGATCTCCAAAATTATCATTAAGGGTGCCTTCTACATCGTGCGTCCCAGTTGACAGCTTTAACGCACTCCCTGTCGACGCCATTTCCACCGCTAGAATCACGAGGCCCCCCTGAGTTGCTCATGAAAAACCCCTACCCCAAAAGCTGTAGATGAGCCAGAATCGGTCGTAAGCTCATGTGTCACCCGAGAAATGCAAGAGTATTCGCATGTCAGTCCCAAATGCCTTCGCCAATCCAAAGATGGGGTAAGTTGTACGCCATGAGAATCCTGCCAGTCCACCCCTCCACGTATCGATTGCGACTGAAGCCGTTTATCGTAACTGTGGCATGCTGCCCTTACCTGAAAAGACCCTGGTGAACAAGCGCCTTCTAATGCAATACGTCAATGACCCTGTGATAGCAAATGCTGTTGAAAAACGTGTAGCCCTGAAAGGAAAAGATTTTCAGATCCAACGGGAAACACCGGACACCCTGATTTGCTCTGGATGCACATCGAGGGAAACTCACCGCGCTCTGAAACGATCGGTCGAAGGGAACTTTTATCGCACCAGCCCATCCAGATGAGGTAATCGAGTGTCGGTTCGAGAGTTTCAGCGCAATGTTCAGGACCACTCGTGCTTGGTCGTACATGCACAAGTCCAGCCCCACCGAAGTTGCACGAGACGGTGACATGACCTCCCGTCACCATCAACTATTGCGTCTCTGAGGTGTTTGAAATATCGAGTGCAACAGAGCTTAGCACCCATGCATCAAAGTGTTCTTCGGCCACCCATAACCGGTCTGATTCCATTTCTATTCGATCATTAGAACACGTCTACTCCTCATGACCGGTTTGTGGTCTTCACTTACCGTCAAGTTTTGATTGTTATAGGGCTCTGGATGGTTCTTGATGTACTCAGTCGTCTCGAACCCCGGTGGGTCGCACGTCACCATCGTTTTCCCCTTTGGCTGATACCATCGAACATAATCAATCCGCATAATCGTAGGGAATTTCAATTTTGCCCAGTCGATATTGACCCACGAATTGCTGATGCCAAGATTTAGGACGATGGACATGGGTTCCTCGCTCACGACTCGACTACCAACGTTGCCGTTGGGTCCGATTGCCCTTCCATCGACCTGGTACACCATTTCCTCACCGACAAACCAAGAGATTTTTCCCTTAGCACCGGTCCCAGGCGTGTACTCAAAGGCGTATTTTTGGTAAGCTTGGCCGTCAAACCACCGCTTATTCAGTGACGTGGTGGTCGAGACCGCTTGCTGGAATGGGCCGCCAGTATAACTGTTCGTCAGAGAGACTGCAGGGTTCGGACAAGCAGTAAATTCATAATCCGGATAGTACTGCAAGTCCATTAGAAATAATGATTGACAAAGGGACTTGGAGGACAAAGGACAAGCATACCCATATGTCGAAAGGGGCGACCTGATAAGATTGTGTAGCAACGGGAATACCCGACCAATCTGCGCTGGCTTCAATGATGTCAATTTCTGGAGCTCCACGACCTCTTCCCGGAGTGGGGTGGTCCGCGCCGGGGCAAGTGCAAGCTGGAAGACGTTGACCGGGGAGACGGGAGGTTCCATCGGTCATGGACTGATTTGGTGTAATGCCCACATCGCTATCGCTCATCGTGTCAACGGCAATATAAGAAGGCATTCCAGGTTGCGACTCACCATTCGTCATACGTGTAGGGCCACATGCCTTCGGTCGTCGCCAAGTAGCCCGGTCGTCCAAGATTGCCCATTGTCCATGCCCCGGGCCACAAGCCCATGACACCGGCTGGACCGGGCAAAGAAATTGAAACCTCGAACACTCCGCCCTTGAAACAAGCCTGATTCCAGGTGTTCAACATCCCAGAGCGGAATTTGAGGTTGTGGTTGTCGAACTGATCCAGCCGAAGTTCCAGCACCCCATCCCACGTAGTCACGGCGTCAGGATCATACCATTCCAGATCCTGCGTTGCCCCATACCAAAAATCGGGCGCGAAGAAGTAAGGATCATCGCCAGGATAAAAAGTGCGGTTATTATCGTTGAACTCGTCGCTGAATACGAGGATGAGATCGCTGCCATCGACGGATTTCCGCGTCTTCGCGTGCGAGGGCGTGTCGGGGTCAATTAGACCCCTCCGCATATATCTGAGAAGAGGATGGTGGCGGTCGTTGACCGTTGCCCATGGTTGCGGTTCAGGGACCTGGTCAGGCATTTCGTCAATTGGCGTGTCGTAGCTCCCGCTGAAGTGAACCACACTGGTATAGCTGAGGACGGGGAACACCACAAAAAGGAACAAGATTCCGGATATCATCATAATCAGCCCAATGGTGGAGCAGATGTTTGCCCTGGAGAAGTGATCTCTCAATCTCGGTCTGAATCGAACATCGTCGTCCGGATATGGCATATGCATATCGTCGTCCGGCTCCTTCTCGTCGAGAAAGAGAGGAAAACTGTACATCCCTCTAACAGCGTACGGGGCAGACAATCGGTCGTCGAGCGGGAAGAACTTTTCCATTTCGGGGTCAGTAGGCAACTTGGTGGTAGATGCTCCTGGTAATGCTGCTGTCCGGATCGACTCGTCGCTAGATAGAAGAGCGGAGGGAGCCGGGACGCCGGGGGTAGACAGGAAAGAGCTCCGGCGGCAGTCCGAGAACGGGTTGAAGTATCTCGAATAATCGGAACCCAGCTCGTGCAAGGTCATGGGTATCGGCCGCCGATCATTTGTCTGGTCAGACTGGCTTGACTCCAGCCCTCGTGATCTCCCTAGGCGTTTGTGAGTGAGAGTCTTTGGCCATGACGGGGTTTGAGTCCGACCAGGAGTGGAATGCCGAGAAGGATCTGCTAGTCCGGCAGTTGGTAGAAGGAAATAGTCTTGCTGTTCCTTTGAAATAGCCTTATCATGGCTCTCGTGGCTGTGTGTCGACCCAGTTGGGGACTGAGGATTGAGGGGGGACGAAACGAGTGGCACATAGTTCGCTCGAGTTGTAGGCGAATGCATGGAGGAAGGGGACGGCGCTTTTCTCAGCGTGCCTTTCGAATCCTTGCTTGACATACTTGGAGGAATACTCGGAGAATCGAGGCCATGAGGTGCAGGAGGAGATTTGTCGGATTGATGCACAGCGGTTGCTGCGGCTTGGGCAGCGAGGCCAGACGGCGATCGACCTGCTTGCTGTGGGATGTCATCGTCGCCAGGTGCGATGGAGTCCCCAGCGGAGGAAGTCCGCGACACGGTCTTACTCAAGGGTGCCGCCATACACGTTCCTTCCTCGTGCAGGAGGAACAGAAGCTCTGAGGCAACGGAATGGTGTCAAGAGCGAGGCAGACGAGGCAAGAGTTTTGATATGTCCATGACGTGTTATCAACAAGGCTGTGCTACTGGCGGACGCGTATACGTCGGAGTAGAAGAGTCGAAGCAAAGAATCTAGTTATTATATGGCTATTAGACGGAGCAGGACCTTCGGCGAACGGATCGAGGTCGTTACAGGGAAGGGTCGACTTGATGGGCAGAGCAGGCCTCACGGATACAAGCCGGTTTGGTGAAGGCACAACGAGGGTGTATTCGGTATTAGTGGGATACCGGGACGAGGAAAGGGTAAATGTAGTGGGATGTGAGAAATGCAGTCGACCAGATGGGAACAAATCAGCCAGTGGCTAGAATAGGAAAACGAACGTGCAAGTTTGACGACAACAGAGAGCCTGCGAAACGGAGAAAGGAGAAGAAGTAGAAGAAGGAAAAGAAACAAATGAAAGGAAATGAGAGGAAGTCAGTTGGGAATTGTCATTGTAACTACTCCATGCTGAATCTAAGCTGTGGTGACATGCTTGGATGGCATGTTGAATGATGGACGGGAATATGAAAGTGGCACAAAAGAACTACAAAGTCGCGAGAAGTCTGGAAAGGTGAAGCATGAAGAGCTCCTAAGGTGGTAAGGCCTCATTCTTCCCTATTGTATGTAAATGCAAGCACGTATGTAATCACCACTGCCATCCTCCATAATAGAAGAATTACTCCCTGCAGACTGCAGACCTCACTCACTAATTACTCTGTACCAGAGGATTGACTTCTATAATATAGCAAGTACACGGAGGTACTACAGACAACAACAAAGAATCCACGGAATTTTCAGCATATCTTCGCCAACAAACCTGCCGTGTCCTCTCAACAGAACCAATGCCGCTCCCCCGGCCCCTGATTGATTGGCTGTTGCAGGCTCGGGCTATCCTCCGATGCCCCTGCCCTGGACAACCTTCGCAACATCTCAGAAGTCAGAAGTCAGAACCCATCTCCCTTCTCAGAGTCAGGCCACATTGATGAGTTTATAGGAATATGGCCATATCCGGATGACATTTGCCGTTGGACAACCGGCGGCTCAACTCTAAACTCTCCCACGATGCCCACAGTACTGGTCCTGCCCATTGTACGGTGACGAGGGTCCCATCACAGTGCCTCCTGCAGACCTGCACACGGTGCATAGTTACCTGCACACCTGCATAGCGAGTCCTAAAGTCCGGATCCAGGCGCGGATTTTCGGAACCATGCCCGCGTGCCGGTTGGCGCTGTCCTTATCCATCTTATATCCACCTATTTCCCCTATTTTGTGCCGCCATCGTGCGACGAAATGCGCATCATAGTGTAACCCCGAACGAGGGCCCTTTTCAACATGTCCCAGTCGGTTGGGCTCTTTGTTGGACCGATCACGAGCGCGATACGGTCGCAGTGGTCGAAGCGGTCGAAGCGGCCCGGATCCCATCGTGATGTTTCATCCACGGTTCCACTTCAGTTCTCCCAGGGCTCAAGCAACCACTATCACTAATCAATCAGACCCAATCTCTTTCGCCTCTTTAGCCTCTTCAGTGTTTTGACAACACAAAATAGTCTCTTTTTCAGCTGCGAACGGTGGGATGACGCCATCATGGGAGGGCAGTGTTCAAAAACAGAAACAAACCACCATGACCGTAATCGTTCGCTAGGAATAGGCACTGGACGACCACCTGGTTAATGCTGCTGCGTCATAAACTCATGGTGAACTGATAAGGACACGAGACAGGGTTGCACACCAATGTTGTGGTTGTCTCTTAGTCTTGGGTGGTATTATTGACAGGAAAGGCCGGCAATTTCACGGCCGATGGCCCACTGATCCCATGTCCACACTTCTCCTGAGTGCATGATCCTCCGTATGCTATTCCGCCCCGCTCTGAACTCTCAGCTCCGCCGCCCTACGGACAGCCCATGCAAACTCTCCGAATGACGGAATGAAACTCCGAATCTTGAAGTCCTTGGATGCAAGGTCCGCAACCACACCCCTGGTACGACGTCGAGGCGTGCGACGTGCTTAAACGGGATCATCTGCCACTCTGCATCCACCTTATGTATATCCATTCCCGTCTAGCCACCTGTTGCAATCACTGCTTGATGGGATGAGGTACCAAGTGCGATTGAGGGAAGTCATATGCAGTCTTCCCCCGGACTGCACTCATCAGCCCATTTTCGGGAGGCTGTGAGCACTCCCGACCGCGAATGGCATATGCAGTCTTCTCTCGGACTGCATTCATCAGCCCTCAGCCCATTTTTGGGAGGTCGTGGGCTATCTCGACCGTGAACAAAACCATCTTGTCTGTTGTGACACACACGGTGTCTTGGACAATATGGTTGCTTGTACTTACCCGTCCGCCCATGGACGTAAACCAGTTGTTCACATCCCATTCGAACCCTTGGGTGGTGATGGTTGCGGGACCGTAGATAGGCAAGACCCCCGCCTGGTGAGTGAAGTAGCCCTGTGAGAATTTGGTCTCGATAATGTTCTCTCCTGGCAGAAGCAAGAATGAGATGCTCGACTCCGAGATCAACCACAGCCGCGTCTGAGGGTCGTGATGGTGCTCACGAAGGATCTCGTGTAGCAGGCCGATCCCTTGGTCGATCCGTCCACCGATACCACCAAAAACCATGATATCTGTAGTAGCTTGATAAGTGCTAGATTTCAATGATCGCATAGCCTTGCCAAAATCCGTGCTTTCTTGGTCGTCAACGAAAGTGACCTGAACCTGCTCCCGTGCGTAGTAAGACTTGACGTCATCCCGAATGGAGTCTAAGTCGCCCACAATCTCGTCCGGTAACTGCTCGTTGCGTCAGTGAGGTCAACAGTGGACAGAATGCGGCTCACATATGTCCTCCGCGTCTCCGACTGGTCCGGAGCGAAGGCATCAAACAATCGATTGGCGGCTCCATCAGCACAGACGCGTGCTAGGCTGTTCTCCCAAAGTTGGAAGAGAAGATCTGGCCGATAGATCGGCTGGTTTAGCAGCAACAGCTTAACTCCAGATGGTCTTGTGGCTCCCGATCCCTTGGCATCTCCGAGATGGATTGTGGGATGGAAGACTCGACGCATGTTTCTCGACATGCGAACGGGGACAAGACCCTGTTGGCAGCACACGGAACCCCTAGAACCCCTAGCTCTTTCTAATAAATATGCACTCAGCCATTACACCCGCTGGTCTAAGGAAATAAGAGAAATAGTTAAATTCGAAGCAATATCCTACTGGCTTCGTGACAAACTTGTAGCACCAGACGATGAGACTTATCAATAATCGGCGACTTCGGTGGGAGTGGGTGGGCACGTGCTGTGGCGCTGGAGAGTGGAGCGTGCTGAGCCGTGCTCCAGCCATTGAGATCCTCTGATCCTCAGCTCGCTCCTCGAGTCAATTCCGGTCAATTCCTACCAATTCCTGTCAATTCCTGTCAATTCCTGTCAATTCCTGTCAATTCCTGTCAATTTCTGTCAATTTCTGTCAATTTCTGTCAATTCAACATCAATACTCTGTACGCGCACAACAATACTTAACTTGCCGCTATTGAATCCCTTATAAAATGGGTGTGAGAGATGCTATGACGCCCTAGATACACCGTGATGACATCGTGGTTCTCCTTTCTTGTATGCTAACGAATCTCCAGTAAACAATACTAGCCTAGTCGACGCGCTCTGTTATGAGTCTCTTTCCACGCCAGTACGGAATATACCTCTAATACCTCGCGGTTCACAAAGATCGGAGGTGGACCGCTTTGCAGGATCGTCACCGTGAACACCCACACCATCTGAACCTATTCCCACGTCAGCAAGAGCGAGGAATGTCGCTGGTGTCCTTGAATGGTCGCATTTGTACAACCTGTCCGTGACAGCTCGCAGCACCCTCCCCTTTCATTGCACCAGCTCGGGCACCCACATCATGCAAGTGCTGCAACAGCATTTCCCGCCGATCAGCCTTTTTCTGGCCGTGACATTTCACAGGTGCTGAAGCCGTTTTCATCCAAGCGATTTCGAGGCCAACGCACCCTTCACTCGTTCGCTTTGCGTTGTGATGATGTTCATCGGTCACACGGCCCAATTCCAGCCTCCACCAGAGACCAAAAACATGGCCTTTGTGACCCGTTCTGGTACAGTTCTAGAAGTATACCGGAAGAAGACGTTGTCCACTCAGCTGAGAGCTTGCCGCATTGGACGTCTAGCCGAACTTGGCATTATTGAATCTACCTATCTCATACCTCCATCAAGGTGGCTATACCCGGCTATTTCGAGGTGGGCGTACTTTCCTATGCTTAAGATGGTTGTTATTGCCTTCTTCATGCCATTCAATCGATTCATTATTCTCGTCTGAAAGTCACAGTAGTGCGCGCTATTGGTTCTACACAGGTGCCTGACCCCGTTCATTCGCTGGTTGGGTTTCTCCTCCCGTATCACACGCTCCTCTTTGCCCCATCAATGCCCAACATCTAGTTGAATCATACTGATACTAACGATCCGAGGGGCGGTAACCCCACATCAGCGAGCCAGTTGGTGAACCCTTTTGCTAGACGCCTAACCAGAGTTGTTCCTCTTACGGTATGGGCTGGCTCGTATTAGCACACAGGTTTAGGGGGGCAAGGTCGCATTTAAGCGTGCATGGTCCATTCCAAGGCTGAGAGCCCCATCACGCGGCTTCTTTCATTACTCAATTTCCTACCACGCACTGGTGTCTGTCGGGGGTGCCGCTTTTGGCCGCTGATGATATATCTGGGGTCTCAAATTGGTAGTCACTGTATTGTATTTGTTTTAACCGCAATGCTAACTGTATGACCTGACCGGAAAACAACTTTCCTTGGAATCCCAACCTTCTCTATGCCGCTTGATATCATCATATATTACCCTTGCACTTGCCTTAATTCTCCTATTTATTGTGTTAAATCCAGCTCCTCCTAGTTTGATTCAGGCTATTCATTGATCTCTCTCCTTCAACCAGCCCATACTCCGCTACGGACTGCCAGCTCTAACCCCGAAACATGTCTTCACCGAGTCGGCCCATCGCATGCACGGCATGCTCTCGCGCCAAAACCAAATGCGACAAACTAGTCAGTGGACATGGCCCGGGTCATCAAGCATCGACTGACGGGCAACAGATCCCCACGTGCTCGCGTTGCAAGGCGCGCCGAATGGTCTGCGAACCGCGGACTGCCGGCCCTCACAACGCTAGCAGTCACTCCTCTCGGAGTTCCTCAAATCCACTCGATGCTTCGATGCAGCGCCAGATGACATCCTTCTACCAGAACCAGGGGGCCGAGCCCGTGGCCGGACGCACTCTGTCTTCGCAGTCGAGACACTATGGAAACGCTGCATCAAATCCCACATGGCCATCGTCCGCTCATCCCCTCGAAGCCTGCCGCATGCCTAGCTATTACGATTCAACCGCCTCGGAAGGCCCTTACCTAGATATGGATATGGACCTGGACTCCGGCCTCGACCTAGACTGCAACGATGACTTCGCCAGATCATTCTCATCCCCATCTCCTCAGGGCCAAATGACAGGATACCTGCCCGCAACGGGATACACTACAACAACAAGCGCGAATGGATACAATATAAATTCCCACTGCGGACCGGGAGACGCCTACGCAGGATATGTGCAAACTGGCACGGACGCTGGGAGTGGTTACGGAACTTCAAACGGAGCCTCTGGATATGCGAACGCAAGTCCAGCGTTCGAGCATTCGAAATCTAACAGTTATCCCTATATGCAGACCAAGGGTAGCTACCAATGACGGAATGATGTTATTTGCCCGATTGAAAGCGGTTTGATTTGATCTCATTTCTTTGGTTACTCCAGACTGGGCTGACTCGCTCTTGTATGATGAGATGCACTACCTCTCTGTCGCATAAATTGGGGGACGGCTATGTCCATATATCCTTTCGGGGGTTGACTTTCACTTCCGCACACGATTTCTGATTCCTAGCGGTCTTGCTTTTAATTAGAGGATATCTCCTCGGTTTCAACTACTACGTACTTTACCTCGTACATAGACTGCTTTTAATGCAACGAGATGACGATCCATTCTAATCGATGCTTCGTGGATTGCAGTGCTGCACTATTCATTAACCAGTATCCAGTTTGGCTGGGCGATCGCACATTGCTGCCTTTTTAACTTTCAAGCTGGCATTCTCGGGACTAACAATTCTTCGGAGTTGGAAGATATTATGATCCAAGAGCAAGTTGCCCAATACATCAAAATGAAAATATGATATTCCTCTCAAACTCTTCTTTCGACTCGTGTTGACACCATAATTTCGCGTTTCCCTTCCTTTGTTGAGCCTTATGGTATCACTTAGGGACCGAACTCCAAAGTAAGCTTCAAAGAACTTTGATTGGGCAATGGTGTTGGTCAAATGCGTTGATCGAATCTTACGCATCAACAAATTTAACATCCCCATGCACTGTTCCGGAGGCGGGGGATCGACTCACGTCGGGCCTTTCGGCACAGAATACGGTAAAGTCGATAATAGGACCTTACTTCTCAGATACCATTCATAGTATTCTCCCAGTGACAGCCTGCCTAATTAACAGCAGTCCAGCACATATTGCCCTTGGGTGTTCCGCAAAACAGAATCTCTACAGCGACTACCCGTACCAACAAAGGAACACGAGCTTCCTATTCCAACCACGCTACTCAACCCGACCCCGTCAATATACGTCACGTCACCGTCAGATATGGGTGGCACCAATGAAAACCAGGAAAACAAAGTCGATGTGGAATCCACGGTGAAGAGAAACCCACATCCAGACTTCAAGACTGTGGAGTCGTCAAGACCGCTATGGTCAGAAGCAACCTTCAAGTACACTCGAACTCCAAATCCTGACTGGAAGGTTGGGCAAGGAGCCAATGATGGCGGGGAGGGCTTGAAGAAAGGACATGTCGAAATAGACCCCTATGAGCCGGGACGACCAGCTGTGTTCAATTATAAACTTTTGATCAGTGCCATCGTCCCACGGCCCATTGGATTCTGCTCAACGGTCTCGAAAGACGGTGAGTAGCCTTGAGTATCTCATTTGATCCTTCACAAAGCCTCTGGCAGTGATCCTCACAAGATGACTAAAGCATATCAGGGACAAGTCCGAATCTGGCGCCGTTTAGTTTCTTCAATGTCATCAACCATGATCCGCCCCTGTTCGTTTTTGGATTTTCAGGAGGCTTCGATCGGGCTAAAGACAGCTGTCGCAACTTAGTCGATACTGGAGAATGTATGCTACCTCCCTGGGTTGTGTCAGTCTCGGTGCCGCTGATAACCTCTACTCAGGCTGCATCAACATCATCTCGGAACATTACATCGAAGCCGCGAACTTCACTTCTATCAACACTCCACACGGCATCTCGGAATGGGGAGTCGCCGGCTTACACCCTGCCCCTTGCTCCGAGGTGAAACCATCCCGGGTCAAAGAAGCCATATTCTCCATTGAGGCGAAGTTGGTGGAGACGAAGGAGTTTGAAAGTAGATCTATGCCTGGAAAGAAGAGCGGAGTACTAGCCATCGTCGAAGGTATCAGGTTCCATGCGCGCCAGGACGCCATCAATGAGGACAAGAATATGATCGATCCGGCGATTTTGAGGCCGATGGGTCGACTGGGAGGAATCGGTTATTCGAGGGTTACGGAAGGAATCGAGCTTCCCAGACCCGACTTCACTGAGGTTTCAAAGAATGGTAACGCGGGGGAGTTCATCAAGCCGAAAGCCTAAGGATAATAGACGGACAATAGAGCGGAAGGCCTTTCACCGGCTTAACCTGAGCTAAAATATCGACACCACAGAACCCTAGAGGGCTCCACACCATACCCGTGAAGGATGATATAGACCGTATAGACCCAAACCCGCCCATTGCTGTCTCGATATTCATAGATATTCGTTCATGATCGTCATGTTCCCCTAAATTGAAAGACCGTAAATCTGTCCAGTCCACCAAATCCCGGACACTTCCTACTTCATGCCAATACACTCCTTCGGCCACTCGAGCCATTTATTCCATTTTCCCCCATCGGCATGCTCAACCATTTCACATATTGACAGCACGAGATCTCTGCCAATACCTTCGAACATCCAAACCTCGTCAAGCCGATAGAGCAGCATCGCATAGTGTGCCATCAAAATAAGTGCCGGCATTTGCTGCGTCTCCAACAAGTCTACGTACGCTTCTGGTAATGAAAACAACCACATGAAGACGACAGACATGATCGGGACTTTGGGAGCAAATTTGGGGTCTTTGGTTTTCGGGGCCGGGTGACTGAGGCGGGCGAAGGTGATTCGTAGCTCCATGAGCGCTCGATTGTAGGTCAGGATTTCCGCTTCTCGGTCTACCAGTCTTTCGGGGGATATCATCCACGTAAAAGGTGAGATTCCGCGTGAAGGGTCTAATCTGTTCTCAACGGATATCGTCCCGACCGGTCTTAAGATCCCAGAGCCAAGGGTCGGCGATTCGTGATGATTCCCATAACCGTCGGGTTCAGAGACCGTTACTGACAATGGGGAACTGTCAGACAATGCTTCGGTGCCCTCGTATGATGTGGTCCCGGTTTTCGGAACTGCCACCAAATGACTCAAGCGATTCTCAATGGTTAGCTGCTCTGGTTGGCGACGAGTTTCTCCTTCTTGTCGCCATAAATCTTCCAGTTCGCTAAGCCGGCGGTCCCATTCAATCGCCTTATCTGTTTCTGGTCGAGCGGTTGTGGTCCAGGTACGTGCATTCACGTATAAAAAGTCCTTCAAAGGCCCTTGAGCGATCCAAGGGATCGCGGGATGTATTACAAGCCTGGCACCACGCACAAGGCGAATCCATTCGGGTTGCGCTACGAGACTCGATGGTTGTATTCGTGCTGATGCATCTGGTCCAAATTGTGGCGAAGTTTGGAACGTACCCTGGGTTTGGGCTGATTGCCCGGGGGAGCTAGGAGTGAGCGGAGACCTATTTCTTAGATCGGCCTGCGTATTCGCATGGAAAATACCACCCTCCTTCCTTGGGACAGCGAAGACCTGACAGATAAGTAAGAGAGAGAAGGCGAATAGCGCATGGCAATTCGCGATTGTGATAGACTCCATGTTCACCCGGTAGAGGCTAAGAGCCTGGCCTTGCCAATGGGCCGCAGCTTTGTACAGCTCGTCTCTTCCAGAAAGATCGTTCTTTTGCGTCTTCACATGAGCGATATGAAGTGCCGAGACCGCCAATAACCCGTTTAAAAGGAAGTCGTGTTTCAGGGCGATAATCGGGATCTCGAACTGCCAGAGCTTTTGCAGCGGTATCTGGTCGGTGATGGTTTGAGAGGTGAAGTGTGAGAAGTGGTGGAAAAGATGTAAATCGTCCCGGCTAAATGCATCGTATGCTTTGGCAAACATAATACCTTGTGGACCCAAAATCGGCGGTGGTGAACAGGAGGATGTGTCCAGTGTCGGCCTCCGCCTTGTCAACGCTCGTGATTGACTTCTTGAAGCGGCTGAAGAAGGGGGGACTGGCTGGTAGGCACAGTCTAGTCCCATTTTCGTGCAATTTAAACAGCATGGTTTCGTTTCATCGCACTAAATTGGTTCTATTAGTAGAAGAACAAAGGTTGATGATAGTAGCAATAATGAGCAAAGACAAGGTCAAAGGGAACAGATGCAAAGTATGACATCGTGGATTACAGAGCAAGACAATATCGATGGGTTTAAGCAGGCAGGACATGTACTGCTTCATGAGATCGCATTCCATACCTTGATCCTTCGTCGCTTGCACGTCACGCATCCCGTGCGTGTCTTCTGGTGTGGTTTTCGTGGGTACATGATGGAGGAATGGGTGCTATGGGGTTGCAGAGGTTACGAGATACGATGAAGGACTCCCGTGAGAGATACTCTCTGAGTACTGATATCCCCAGCCACTCGCATCTAGGGGCGAGTGGCCTCTAGAACTGTTGTGCCGCTTGGATTTGAAGGGTCTGTGAGCGTCGGAAGCCTCGCAGATGGTTAGCGATGGGCGTAGAATCGGTAAATGAGGTTGTAACTTCGATGATGAACCAAATACGGCCGATCTAGCAGTTAAGAGCCAATGAGCCTAGTCCAGACGCTTGGATCTTTGGGTGTAGGCCACCAAATACTGCGCGTTTTCACTTGATGTCCAGTAAATGTGAAACCGTTGTTCCCGACTAGAGGTCCAACGTGGGAGGAAGCGCTCATGCAAAAATAGTCTGGGGTGTTCAGGAACAGGCACCTGATGCCCTCACCCCATTCTTTATTCGCAATTAATCTGATAAAGCTAATTAAAGCTTTATAGCTACCTATAAGTTGATGAAGTGAGGCATAAGGACTGGGAATAGAGTTGCTGGCTTCCAAATCCACTGTCGCAAATAGATTGTTGGAGAACAGTTGCCTCGGATCAAAAACAGACCCTTGCCCCCCAAGTCTCAAAGCGTCAGAGTGGCGCATCATGGAAGGGTTTGCCAAGTGATCATGGAGTGAACTAGCCTTTAGCTTACTTGTTTCTCCTAATTTTACTGGCGCCATAGCCGTATGTCGATCCTGCCTGGATATTCATTGATCATGGCTTCGATTTCGGCGTGCGTGATACGCCTGATGCTGAAGGTGCTGAACTCTGAAGGCGCCGCTGATGTTGTCCATAAGCTTTGGCCAGTTTAGGGCACATACCCCAGAATACGCCCATCCATGTTTCGATCCCCGGCCACGGCACCTGGCTGCCGAGGATAGGGCAAACCAGCACCATCAGCCCTCGTTCCTTAATCCCTTCTAGGATCGCAATGTTTAACATAAGGGAATCGGCCACTAGGTAGGCACCAATGGAGCGGCATACGATTCGCTTCGCCGGTTTATAGACGACACCAAGGAAAACTAGTATGCTACACGAGTTCGCATGTCCTACTGTTGTTAGCGAGGTGTTATGTCAAGCTTTTTGTGTGGGTAAACCTTACCGAAATCTTTCGCTCAACCTCACGCACACTTCGGTCCAACTCCCCAGCAATCTTTTCCTTGGCCGGTCGATCCAACACCAGGAACCGCTCGCAGAGATCCCCGTCAATGACGCCCTTCACCGGGACGTAATAACTCCTAAAAATCAAGTGATCCCGTCCTGCAAGCGGCGCATCATCATTTCGGAGGTGATGTTCCAGATTTTGGAAGAAATCCACATCCTCGCGACTCATGAACGGGACGAGCATCCCAAGCGTACCCTGGAGTCCAGACCAAAAGAGGACATCACGGCCACCAGCAACAAGGCTCGTCTTCTGGATCGATGTCACAATGTCCTGACAATAGTAATGGATCATAGGCTCTAACCGGTTCGGAGCTCCTTGCAGGTATGAGCGTTCATGAATAAGATGCGCAGCACCCTCTTCATCGGCTTCTTCGGACACCTTTTGCGGACACCGCACCAACCACAAGTTGCCAAATTTATCGCCTCCAGCAACCGTTTCATAATCAACCATGGCAGTGCTTGTCGTCCATCGGGCCATCGCATCATCTGCAAATGGAATGATCCGATTTTCACTGAATTTGTAAACAGCATATGTCACGGACTCCTGGACATCACCGCAAATGATTCGCGACCCCTGCGTTTGAAGGCTAATTAGGAGATTGGGGACCACATTGGCTTGTGTCTTTCGGAGCAGCTGACGCATCCCAAGGTCATAGACCCGAAGTTCGGTGCCAATGCCTGCTAGCAGTCGGCCCTGGAAAGCACGCAAAGCTAAGGGTGGTAGTTCCATCTTGGTCTTATGGATGAATTCTAGGGTTTTGCCGCCATCTTGGAATCGGTAGACGTGAATGAAGCCACATGTGCTTGACCGCGGATTGACGACCATATCTTTCCCTGTGCCAACGAGGAGAAACGTCTCGTCATCTTGACTTGTGAATGGGACGGTGGCCATGGAAACGGCAGCTTCGTTATCCTCGAGTTGTAGTGAGAAAACCACCGCCTTTTCGGTAACAGGGTCTACGATCTGAATGCAAGATGACCAGTACTGCGTCCCATGAGGATGCCCGAATTGCTCGGGCGGGAGGACAGTCGAATCGCCATTGACAACGCCAGGCTTATCTTGAAGCTGCTGCTGGACGGCTGGGGGAAGAACTTTACTGTCCGATTCGATGACATAGAAAAGCGGTTCTTCAGGATGCCGGAGGAAACTCCTCGGCGTGTAAGTGAGAGGTATGGATTCCTGCAGCAGGTTGTTCGTGAGTTTCTCGATCGTGAATATCCTATGCAGATGGTTAGCAGCGCTTAGCACCATATGTGAAAATTTGCTTGATAAGGTATTCATCAGAAGGAACAATTGGATAATAAAAAGACTAATGTTCGTCATGTGTTGTCGGATGTCCTTGTGTCATCATTGAATACAAACTTGAATGAAAATGGGGTGCGTACCGTAAATTTTGCCCTTGGATCCCAACCATGCCTTCGACGCACTGTTCGCTCGAAAAGCTCCAACCCCACTCAAGAGGCACATAGTTGAGAGGAGTAAGAGTGAACGCCTTCGTCACAGCGTCCGCATATCCAAGCCACGGTCGACTACTTAATGCCAGCACGGCTACTTCGCCCTTGACTGAGACAGTGAATAGCCTCACTGGCTTGGGGCCTAAGAAACGGGTCCGAGTATCGGACAAATCGCCTGTGAGATCATCCAGAACCGTTCGAAGGTAAACACCGGAGTAAAGTCCAATGTGCAAGTACAGTGTCTTCCCGCCGGATGACGAATCCGGCATAGCCATGATCCGCAAGGCTGACGGTGCGGATGTCAAGGCTTGCACTGACTTGTTCTCCAGGGTGGAATCGGGGTCGAGGCTGAGAATCCGCACGGTAGAATCGTCACATCCAACCGCCAAGAATGAGCTGCGTACTCTTCCCTCAGGGATCTCGCCGAGACTAAGGCAAGTGACAGTACCACTCATCTCTCGCTTTTCGTCATACTCCGCCAACGATCCATCTGAATCCATTTCGAAGTATACGATCTCGCCGGAACTCAGCGCGATTGCAACCTGGCGCTCGTTGGTGGTTGCGGCAACGATGGACCGATGCTGCGGTGCAGGCCATTCGTTGACACGTCCGCCTGCCTGGATGTGCCTGATTCCTTTGGGATGGACTTGAATGAGGGCATCTTCGCCCAACTGCTGGACGGCAAGCGTTGGCGCAGACGAGAGAAACCCGGTGTCCGTCACCTCTTCGACGGTCTCACCAATGGAGAGGACAAGGGTCCCGTTGGCGAATGATAATATGATATACGAATCATACTCATCGGAGCGCTTGATCTTCGTCGTCCATACCGCGGATGGAACGGAAGGGAGTTCGGACTCAACGATCTCAGAGACCTCGAGACCATGCCGAAGGGTTTTGAAGGAGCTACGAGCGCCAGTTCCGCATACGGCATAGATTTGCGGAGCATCCTCGTCAGTTAAGTTGAGAACCTTGCTTTCCATAATGGGGTTCATGGAATCGATGCTCTCGACCAATGCCACGTTCTCGTAGGATCGCGGATGGAAGTATACCGGCTGATATGATTCCATTGGGTCCGCTGGAAATTGGTCGCTCGTAAACTCCGTCTCATTGTCGTCATCGCCCAACTTTTCGAACTGGTAGAAGTGGTGGTCGCCGTTCTCCGAAGCGACAAACAGAAACCCGCTCTTGAGGATGAGCAGATTGGTGGCCACGGGCACCGTGTCGAAATACTTGATTTTCAGGGCCCTGACTTCGCCCGTTGCATTCTCCTCCTCGTCCTCGACCATGTCAATGGTGACCTTGAAAAGGTCGCCGTCTTCGGTCTGAAGAAGGAAAAAGAATGCTCCCCTCATCCGATGCATTACGCCGGCAGTGATATATCGCTTTCTGTCTGGGTCTTCTGTCATGGCTTTTCGCCTTGGAATCGCCACCCGGAAGGCGTCTTGGGTAGAATGTCTATAGGTAATGTTCTCCTCACCGCACACCAAAACTCCGCTAGGTCCATCGGCACCCCCAGGAACTTGGAAAAGCATAGATGCCGTCCGGTCAACTGTGTCCGCCCACTTCCTGACGACATGATTGAGGCCAAGGTCGAGTTCATAGTAGATCAGTTGCTTTTCCACATCTTCAAAAGCTTGACCAGTCGGGTCTTGATCCGAATCGGAATAGTCGATTTCCAGCGCAGCAAAGACCGGATTGTCATATCCGACATCCAGGCCTATTAGAGCAAACACCAACGTTTGTGGTTTGTGTGCTTCCAGTGGGGAGGAAATCGTCAGCTCCGCTTGCGCATTGCGATTGAGAACGTAGACGAGCTTGTTCTTTTCCACTGAGGCGATGATACAGGCTCTGCCTTTCGGGTCGCTGGCAAGGTACTGTCCCGGAATAACCCTCCGCACTCCAGACTTCCCGAAGGTCTCGAGATGTATTCGGTGGAATTTATTCTTCGCGGGCAAATATTCGATGATGGTGATTCTTCCCGAATCCGATGCGATGATAATGTAGTCTATACAGGAGTCAGCGAAAACATTCTCTAGAACAAGTAATCTGCACCACACATCGAACGGATGCTTAAACGAGGCGCGTTCAGAATGCATCATTTCATCGCATGTCGGAACGGCTGCAGCAAGCTTCCAATAATCACTAAATGGCGCCTGGTATATTCAAAGGAGGTATTTCGAGACTTACCCTTATTGCTTCCCGCTAAGCGAAACGCTGAGAGAGACCGAATAATGCCGAAGACATCGTGTGCGAGAATCGTATATAGCTTCCCCTGTGTGGAATCGGGGCGGTAAAGCGTCAGCCGTGAGCCACATGCTGTGAGAATTTGCTGCTCCTTGGTTCCAGAAAATTGCCCAAGCATCGCTTGCGTTATCGAGGTCGGTGGCTGAATCGTCAAAGCATACATGAACATGGACGAAGTCGTCGCCATCTTGTCGAATTCGCGGCGTACGCCGCACGAGTCGAGGGCCTCACCCAGCCAGTATTACTCCCAGGAATCGTTGAAATGCTGATCCCATGGATGATACCGAGTAGAGCACGGTCTGAAATGGTTCGTGTAAGTAATTGCTGGCTGTATGGTGGTTTGACCAAGTGAAAAGTAGACGAGGATGAAGCTGCGATATAAAATTGAGATCGAGAGGGGAGCTTGGACCAAGTGATCTGAGCTGGAAACTGTGGCGCAGCTGTTCAAGCCACAGAGCACTATATATGCACGTGACTGATAGCAAGCTCTGGAACTCCGAACGAATTGAAGCTTCCAGCGAGGTGAGCAGAGATATTTTGCTTCGTCTACGTCTATTCAAGCCCATTGAATTGTCATTCGACAGCGACTGGTAGTTGCAGTTGCGACTTTTCCTTTTACAATGGCTTCAGCAAGCATCTGCAGCTCATGTTTGCGATCCATTCGCTCCACCATCCGCTGTCAAACCTCGCGCTCGCTGACTGCGGGTGTCATTCGATCTCATCTTCCAGTATCCACGCAGACGGCGCGGCAGCACTCCACCAAAAGCCGACAGAAGCACCTCCCGAGCTCGCAATATCATCAGAAACGACTTCAGACGTCCGCGGCCGAGCCTCCGCAATACGTCAGTCCACCTGGACTCGCCTCCGTCCCGCTACCAGATGCGCAAAGCCAGGTCGTGCTCCAGCCCGACAATCTCTTCCATCCCTTCTCCTCGTCCCCCTCGGCCGATATACGACGGCGGGCAGCCTTCATCAAGCAGCATGCATATTGTCCGCACCCATCCCATCGCCAGACAAGAGCTCCCGAATCACCGTATGACTCCGAAGCCCTCAAACCCGCGACGGGAGGAGTCCCGCCGGAACATGTTCGTTACGAGTGTCCGGACTGTGGGATTCCCGTCTATTGCTGCGAAGACCATTACGCCGATGCCTACGAGGAACACTTGCAGGTTTGCGATACACTAAGGGAAATCAATGAGGATGACCACGATCTGCGGTCGGGCAGGTTCTTCCAAGAGTTCGAGTATCCGGGTCCTCAAATGGATGAATCATTGATCAACTTCACGAATTGGGATACGTTCCTATATACCAGGGATTTTTCGGCAATCAACGAGGAGCGCAGCCTCCGGCAAGCCACTCGGTTGCTTACATACCCCATCACGGTTGGCAGCATTCTTCACGAGCTGAGCCCGTATGGAATTCGGTCTGGTGGTCGGCTGACGGTAGAAGGACTGAAGAGCTTTAGCGGTACGTTTGTCTACAATCTCGCATATTTTGAGGCATGCTGACAGCTTTTAGCTCTGCGATACATGCTTCACCCTCCCAAGTCTGGTTCTGGACAAGATATCAAAGGTCTCCGTCCTACCGCACCTTCAATCCGGCTATTCATTCTCGGGGCTCGTGCCGAGTCCTCACTACCAAGGGAGGTCTGGGCACAGATCACCCACCTCTACCCACGAGCCTCTTTCCACCTGATCTTCATCGGCCCCGAGAGCATGCTTAACCGAGATGACGAATTCCCTCTCCCTCCTCGCACCGCCTCGAATCCGTTCGGCGCCATCATCGAAGACCGACCCGCACCGAATCTCCGCATCACGACCTATGTTGAATACTTCCACACCCTCCACAAGGCCGGTATATTTGGGCCGTTCGACCCGTACTTCGACGCATTCGTTCTCTTCCACCCGGGCTTGGGACATCCCGCGTCGGCCCACGAATGGGAAGAGACGATCCCCCAGCTCCTGGAGACCAAGGTCCCGGTGATCGCGACGGGCTATACCGAGTGGGATATGCGACGGGACTGGGAGTGGCTCACGCAGCGAATGGGCGGTGAAGTGGACATGCTGTTGGAGCCGGGAGAGAACCGGTTCAGGAGCTTGCGGTGGGATTTGAATGACGTGGATCCCCAGGATGTCAGCGCGGGGAATTGGGGAACCTGGGCATTCCGAGGGAAGCGATACGAGGCGACCAGTAAAGAGTGATCTACCTTTACAAAGGGTCCTCACGGAACGATTTTTTGCTGTCAGGCAAGTGTATAAATGTACTTGTATTTGTGAAGCTCCTTTTGTCTTGGATTCAAGGGAATTATCAAGCGTCACTTTAAAATCCCTCTTCTTTCCATGACGAGCCATCCACCTGAGCGTCCGTCCATTCACTTGATCGTTTCCATAATTCCAAGGACTTGAGGCATCGAAGAGGTGGATTAGACGGGGCAACTCTGAGAATCATGGAAGATCAGTCTCCAGTTGATCCCACGGAGTAGGGTCACTTACGCTGCCACAAGCGTTGCAGCTCTTGCTCTCGCCTTCAAATTGGGCTCCGCACTTGGGGCAGTGAGATTCGTGAGCCATGGTAGATTTAGGCGAGGATATCTTTAGGTAAGGATATCGACTTTGATTTCCACTCTGGTTTGGATGAACTGTAAAGTAACACGGTCGTGGTTGGAAACTTGGAAGATTGGTAAAGAGGATCAGGTCGGAGGGCGTAAGATCGAGGGAGATGAGGGGTCTTATTTGTATCCCGTAACTCGCCTCCCTGCCTACACTCTTAGCAACCACTGGAAAGGGCGGCGTGGGATGTCTCCAAGCCCCTCTACTGCAGACCGGAATCATAAATGAGCAGAATTGCCTTGTCTCGTCCCCTTCTAACCTAATCGATCCCAAAGGCTACTTCGAAGGATGGCCTGCTGACACAATACAGTCGCTATCATTGGTCGATAGTTACCGGGAGAGCTATGTACTAAGGGCAGGGAGGAGAATCGATCTAGCAACACCGTCATACCGTTATACCGCCATACGTATTTATTCTTGGGTGAAGCGATTTGACGTCAACCGGAAGGGACAACAGCAGGAAAGGAGGGTGCGCTTATATCTAGATCACAATGGTGGAATGCATAGAACTGTGGGGTAGAAATGTCATTATCGTAAAGAGGTGTTCCATCTTGAACATGTGAGAGTCGAGTGACTTCGATAAGGACAGTAAGGAATAATAAGTAGGGTATGATGCAAGACATTTGTTTGCTGCATGTTTGGATGGATCTGATATGCCTGTCAAAGTTGGTGCTCACTATTCCGTATTTGTTCTCGGACATGGACACGACTCATTCTCTCAACCTGTCCTGGTCTGAAGCTGCTGCTACTTCGGTTTTTATCCTCCATGATTTGCTCATCAGGCTTTCTCACTGTTGAAGCTGCGGTCCATGAACTGCCTCAAACGCTCTGATTTTCGCTGACAGAATGCTGACTGCTTTTCTCCATCGCTATGCCAGTTGGACCAGTTGGACCAGTTGAACCAGTCGATCCACGACCGCGACGCCTGAAGACGACAAACACGAGCCCTCCGACAACCAACAAGACTCCCAGAGTCACGAAGGCACCGATGACGCCCGCTACAGCGTTCGACATTCCGCTCCCGCTCCCGCTACCCACACTTTCGGTTCCGGCCGCCGTCGCGGCGCTTCCGCAGAACGATTCCGTGCTGCTGCACAGCTGGCACCATTGAGACACGCTGCTGATCGTCCGCTTTTGCATCTCGCTCGAGAACTCGGACCAGGTCATCGAGTCGTCCGGGCGCCCGAACAATGGGAACTGCGTCAAGCTGCCGGCCGTACCGTTGCGGAAGAGGAATCGCACGTTGATGGCGTCAGCGTCGGAGGGGAACGACGTGGAGTCCTCGGGTGTGAACAGCTCAAAGGCCATGGTGGAAGCATACTCCGGGAGGCCATAGAAGTCGGAGAAGCCATCGATCAGGTTGGTCAACCCGAAGGTCTGCAAGAACGTGTCGTAACTTCCTGCGAGCAATGAAAACTTAAGCTTCCCCTTGGACGACACCGTTTGGTTCAATTGGCTGAAGATTCCACCCAACAGGGTCTGTCCACCGATGGATCGCTCTGGTTGCGAGGCGTTGAAATTGAGCCCGAACTCGTGACTGTCGGCAAGCGTCCGGAGTTGGAAGAGTTCTTCGTCGGTGACATTGCCCACGCTCGAGGCGTTGTGGATCCCGGCGACATTGATCAAATCGAAGATATCGTATGCCTTAGCGTATGTCAGGTTGGCTTTCTCGTAATCATACACATTGTCCAGGATATCCCAGAACCCGGCGTAGAAGGATCGGGTGGATTCCACACGCTGCTGGAACTCAGCGCTATCCTTGAACGAGTCACTGGCTTCGTTCTGCGCCAGACATCCGTCATCACCCTTGATCCAAATGGTGTCGGGAGACTGGTCATCCTCGCCGTGTAGCGTAACGTATTGGTACCCATCCAACGGTCTCTGCGAGAACGAGCCATTGTTCAAAGTCGAGCTTGCCAGCTCAGGGTTGAGCCCTGCAAGAGGCGGATAGAAGCCCTGCAAGAACGCCGTAGCCGTATTCAAGAGGACGGCTTGGTCTGGAGCACTGGCCCAGATTTGTGAGGGGACATAGCTATCTTCGGAGATCCCAAGGATGCGTTGAGGGGAGTCGGATGAAAGGTAGCGCTCGCGATAGCTGCTGCCAACCTGGAAGCACTGTTGGGAGCCCAATTCCGTGAGCTGATATCCGGAGTAGTGCTTTGCAGAACGATCTCCATGTCTGGAGAAGACGACGGAGCCCAGCACCGTCTCTCCCAATGCTGTGGAAGCCATTGCCCCGAGGATGAGAAGTGAAGTAGCTGCCATGACTGAATTGGTTGACCACACTTCACAAGGGACTTCGGATGGGAATATCAAGGAGCTGGTTCCTTCGTCACCGTCTGATCTCCCGTTTCACAGATCACTGACAGATGAAATATCAATTCAAATCCCTTGGCGACACCGGAGTGGACAAGAGCAAGAGATAAGCATTTGTAAATCCAGCGGCAAGCGGGGTGCCAGTGCGGCCGTAATATTACTACTCACTTGGGTCCCGTGGTAGTGGGGGGGGCGTCGGTGGTTACCTCTTTGGTCGTAGTGGTGCGTTTTAGTTTCCGCGACGATGACACTTGCTGCAGGATGAGCAGATGAAGTCTAGGATGAGCTTCACGGCAATTGACTGTTGACAAGCGCCGGTTTTGCAAGCGCCGGTTAGCAAGCACCGTGGAGGTGTGTACAATCCATCCAACACCTCCGCGGGGCAGTCCAGCACTCACCGTTGAATATAGATGCTATTGTAATGAGTCATCCGATACGGAGTACCTACCTTATTCTCTCAAATCTCCAATGCGTGAACCAATTATTCGAAGAAGTGAAATGGTCTCCTCCGGCCATCCGTTTCTTCTGCTCTAGGAGTCCGGATGATGTCGCTCTCTAAATTCTGAAATGTCATGTTCATCAAAAGCAAACGCCTTTCTCTTTTCTTACTAGTAGTTATATATTACTCAGAACTCATCAGAAGTCAGAGCCCATTTCCTATCAACTAATTTCACAATCACTGCTCAAAAATTCATCACACGTATACCGTTGTTCCTGCAGTAGACTTTCCTAATATAGTTGCCGACTTTTCATCCATTCTGCAATTCCGCTCAGGTCTATTCTCTACTAGTCTAAGACAGCACTCCTGCTTTGTGGCCAACCCACATTGTGGTAACCACATCAGGACCAATCCGTAGAGAGAAGAAGTAGATTTAATGAATTCAGTCAATTCAACCACACTGTCTATTGTTCTGAAATTCCTCCGCTAAATCCAAGAAGGTATACAAGCGTATGGAAATAGTGAAAGCCATTCTATTCGTAAATGCGCGGAAGAATACGGCGTGGGCTACTCTGCCCTTCAGGCCCGTCTACAAAAGGACCGAGAATCCCACCACGATGCAGCTAAGAAGCTCCTAAAATTGTCACCTTTTATAGAAACAATACCTAGTTCAATAGATTACGGAAGAAGATCAATATGCGAGGGCTCCTTCGCATCAAAGAGTGTGCGAAATGGCTCGAACAATTGCTCGAGAAAATGAAGACGAGACCCCCTGCGGAAAGAATTGGATCGACGGCTTTCTTCGACGAAATCATAGTATCAAATCTATGGTAGGAAACTCTATCGAAGCCTCCCGCATAAGTGCACCCTCGAAAGAGATCATTTTGGATTAGTTAGGCTTCTTCGCCGCCTCATTGACTTCCACTCCATCAAGGCGTCAAATATATGGAATTTCGACGAGCATGGAATCACCCTTGGTTGTGGCACGACCAGGCCTATATTGGCCCCTATTCAAAAGAAAAATAGAAAGAAAACCTACGTCAAACCCCCTGATGATCGCGAGTGGGTGTCTATCATCGAAGCTATTTCTGCTGGCGGCCACTCGATTTCTCCCCTTGTGATCTTTAAGGGTAAAAGCTTGCAAAATACTTGGTTTCCACGCCAAAATTGGCCTAAGTGGCACTATACATGCTCTGAGAATGCATGGACTTCGAATGAGATCGGCATTGAATGGCTTCGACGCAAATTTCTCCCCGAATCGAAGCCACTGATTTCGACAGATTGGCGTCTCCTAATTTGTGACGGGCACGGTTCCCACGCTACTACTGATATTATGACGCTCTGTAAAGACAATAGGGTCATCCTCTTATATCTCCCTGCAAACAGGCGTTACACAGGCAGAGACCATTTTGGTCGGGGGGCGACTGTAGAAGAGTATAGTACAGATGGTACTGCTCGGAAATCTGTGGCAGGAGTCTGGATAGGCAGACTGGTGAAACCTGCTATTGTATACAAACACAATATAATGTCCTGCCAACTGCACGCGTCCACGTCGCCGCGGGTGGAAACATTGATGGGGAAGAGTTCTCTATCGATGGCTAAGTGCAGTGGCGATGAAAGAGACGCACGCGTTACGCGTGCAGGTCGCAAGCGTTGAGCGTGGTATCGCCATACCACCAACACCAGCACGACCGTGTTTACTGCCTCCGCTTAGACACGGTGTCCTTTCATCAAGGGAGGCCTCTTGAGGGATAAAAATGGGAGATGAAAACCATCCGATAGGGGTCTATCCAGCTCGCAGCTGGATCCGGAAGCCTGACTTATTATCAGGTGGATGAGGACGCGTCCTAGGCCCCTAACAGGACACCCTCAGGCTCGCCTACTCTGGGGTTACGCGTGAGCAACGAGCTGCGTGTAGCGAGGGTTTGGAACAATCCTAATTCTAAAGAACTTGTTAAGGCTAACTTGGATAAACCTAGGTGAACTCTGTTAAGGCCGGAGGGCCTCTTCGCAACGGGAGCGCTTGTTAAGGCCCCTCTATCGGAACCTGTTAATACCATAACGACACGAGCTTACGTACCGGGCGCGACAAGCACGACAGCTTACCGAACTGGAGTTACAGGCCAGTCGATAGAGGAGAAACACAGGTATGCTCCTGGTGGAGGCTTGATGGAGACACAGACCCGTCGCGTGGATCTATACAATGGGAGAATCACGGGCCAACTTAAGATGATGGAGGACACGAGCTTGGTTAGTGGGATAAGGCTGCTTGCGTTGCCCGGCGCGGAACGCATGCGTACTGCCTTATCCTGCAAGACACGGTCGGCCCATCAGAGGGAGACCCCTATGGGCAACGCGAAACGGCTACTGTTTACAGTAGTCGCGGGGCGTAGTGCGTGGTAGCCACTGCTGGCTCCAAGGACCTCGTCCCGTCAATGGGCTCTGACCCTTGGTGAATCTGAAAGCAGGCGGGATCAAACCCGGCCGGAGAGACTACCACGTGGCTCGAGAGAACGGATGCGCGTGTCGGTATACAGAGAGACAGGACCAGTCGCTAGGCTGGAACGCTGGTGATGTATGCTTAAGGAGCAAACAGGCGTTACACAGGCAGAGACCCTTTTGGTTCGGGGGCGACTGTGGACAAGCTAAGTGCAGATGGCACAGCTCAGAAAACTGTGGCAGGAGTCTGGATAGGCAGACTGGTGAAACCTGCGATTGTATACAAACACAATATAATGTCGTGTCCCTCTCATGGAAGGACCATATCCTCCGGGCAATACAGAGGGGACTTAAGGCCTTCGACTCCCTGGCGAGGGTAACTTCATCGGTATGGGGACCATCCGTCCGGAAATCGAGGCTGCTCTACACAGCGGTTGCACGGCCCATTATGACATACGGCGCCCCTATTTGGGGAGTCTGTCAGCAGGGTGAGCCAATCTCTGAAGGCAAAATGAAGGACCTAGCCAAGGTTCAGAACAAGTGTCTACGAAAGATCCTAGGGGCTTACAAACGGACACCAATCGCCGCACTTGAGAGAGAGGCGGACGTTCCCCCAATCGAACTCTACGTCCAAGAACGGGCCGCCCAAAGAGCAGCATCGACGAACACCCACCAGGTCACTACCCAGATTGAGGGAGCCCTGACGCAAGTCTGGGATGCTGCTTCTGCTCCCCCGAGACGAACTCGAGGCCGACCCCGCCGTATCCGGTCTAAACCTGAACCCGCGATGTGTACGCTTCGGACCCAGTATGACAGACTTCTGTTCCCCCGGCCCGAACCAATTAGAGGATATCAGACACAACAGCGAAAAGGCCCGTACCGGATGATCCAGGACGAGTATCGAGCGAAATGGAGGGAGAGATGGCAAGCCGAAGCGGCCAGAACAGGAAGGAGAGCAAGGACATGGAAGGACCCGTGGGAAACCCAGTGCCTTAACCGGTACGACGGCCTTCAGAAACACGAGGCCTCGGCGCTCATGGCACTACGGACTGAGGTAGTTGGAGTTAAAGGATGGCTCGCGAAACTTGGTGTCCCTGGAATCTACCCAGCGTGTGAGTGCGGTGCCCCCCGACAGTCTCTCTACCACCTCCTTGCATTTTGCCCGCAGCGGACCGACCAGAGGATCGCGCTCCTCCAACGTGCTGGAACAACGGACTTTAAGAGGATATTGCATGACAGGGACAAGGTGCGCCACGCAGCAAGGTGGCTGATCAATGCGGGAGGCCTAGAGCAATACCGGGTGGCCAAGGAAGTTGAGGAGGAGGTAATAGAGGACTGGAAACCGTTCCAGCTCCTCCACGACGTGCCAGAATAAGCTCTCCGCGTAGGCGGAAACACCAACTCGTACGGATAGATGATAAATGTTTGAGATAGTCTACTAAAGGGAGGAGGCGGGATTTTATATACCCGCAGCCTCAGGGCTACGGGGAAACTTTTGCCCGCGGCAGACCAGATAGAATGCCGTGCTCATAGACCCGAAAGGGATCCAGATAGTACGATAAATTGATTCTTATTATTATTATTAATACGCCTAAAGGCCCCAAGGATATCTATATCCAAAAATTTGGCGGAATGTCGGCGCAGGATTTCAGGGGGTTTCAGGGGAAACTGGCCAAGTCACCTTCGGAGAAGCATGCCGAAATAGCAGCGCTCAAATCCGAAGTTGCGAGGCATTCAAAAACAGTGGAAGATCTAGGCGGAGCTACTAAGAAAAGAAAACGAGTCCAAGTTGATCAAAATGGGCGATTTGTCTCAATTGATCAAATTGTTGCGGCTTAGGAGGCGGCCAAACAAGCGGACTGACAGCTGTTCAAAGGAAGGTCACTTTTAACGCGGAAGAAACATCTCGACAATTTCAAGAGGCAGATTTCATGTCTCTTTGCTCACAATTACAATTATATATCTAGATAAATTATCGTTGTTGAGATACTGTCTGGAATCTACAGCTATACGATCTGTTTTCCACTGTTTTGGGCATTCTGGTGGAGTGACCACACTGTAGGTTGGCCACAAAGCAGCTGAGGGGTGCTGTCTTATCCATGTATCTGGATATCCATACGCCAATGACACCACTGATGACAAAGTCCGCCTCCTTGAGTTAGTTATTATGTTCTTAGTTTCGTTGCATCTGTCACATATAGTAGTTAGACAACACCACATTATACTTCCCTTGCTTTATAAGTTTTATACTTTGTGATATGTCCCGAGATCATATAGTTGCTGCAGCCGAATAAGTATAGAGGGCGTTCGACGTCACTGGAGTAATAAAGGGAGTGTCCCCTCTAGCTGTGCAACCGTGCCAATGACTGTAGAATAGTGAGTTATGGGAGAAGAAGTAGGGCACAGGATATCTCGGGATGGCGGAGAGTGGGTGGGGAGCGCATAACTTCGGAAGAGAGCATGTGAAGGATCATGGGAGTTCCATTTAAGGTGTAATTTTGATCAGTGGACAAACAGTTGCTGAAAAGGATATTTTCGCTTCGCAGTAGAAAGTAAGAAATATAATTAAGTCGTGATATTATAGAACTAGCATAGTATAGAGTATGGGATACAAAATATGGATAGCGGCTGGGGAAAATGTGAATGGCAATCCAACAACACCGTGGATCATGCCCAATTTCGTACAGAATATTGATAGACCCATAGAGGGAGGAAAATCTCCGCTAAACTCGCTAGATCTTGAATTGAAAGCCAAAATCGGAATCATCAACAGTTCGCACACTGTATCAATCATCGTCCGAGCTCGTGGTGTCGCTATCCTCGTCCTTTGGGCGGCTATCCCTCCAACTGGGGGGCTTGCTCCGCCCACCTCTGGGTGCTTCCCGTCTCGCAGCGCTGCCGCCACTGAACGTTGCCGGCTCCTCATCATCTTCATCCCTGGCATCATCAAACCGTCGTGGTCTCCCATATCCGCTGCGCGGCCCGTGAGATGCACCGGCGATTGTCATCCCGGGGTTTGGCCTCGAGTCACGGTAATCCATACGGATCTGGTTCGTGCGTGCTCGAGCAGACTCATCTTTCCCACCGAAGAGGTCTGTGATGTATTGATCGAAGCCTTCAGCGACCTTTGCAACTTTCTCGAAATGCTTTTTTCGCAGGATAAGTCGCTTTTCTTTGCCTTCGGTGGCATTCGAGTTTTTCAAATTACGTGACTGGTCTGAACGACTATCCCATTCTGCAAGAGCGACTGCCGTCTCGAATGCATTTTGAATTTGCCTGAGTAGAAAGGATTAGCGAGATATTCCACACTGAGAATGTAAATGTTGTAGGTCTGGGGGGCGGAGGGGACGAAAGCGGGGGGCAAAGGGAGAGTCATGGATTGATAAAACTGACCTCCCGTTCCACTGCCGTCGCTTCTCTGAACTTGCAATATAATGTTGCTCGGCCCAATCAAGGATCTCGTTTGTTTTAACCTTGGGTTTCGAACCCGATTTCGTCTTGCGACCCTCAAAGCCCCTGACTACACGATCCAGACGATTTTGGTAGATTTGCATAGTGGTATCAAGGTCAAGCGGCTTGTACTCGAGAGTCACATGAATTCTGGACTTGAAGCCTGCGTCGATGTCTCCAACCCGATTTGTAGTCAAGAACAAGATTCCCTGGCAAAAAAATGTCAGTAAGTAGGCCTAGGACCCACGGAAACGCGGACTGACATTGTAGTACTCAAGCTGCCGAAGGAAAACTGTTTGGACTGATCAGCAGAACTCCTTGCGTTGCTTTGGGTCCCCTTACCTGATACGATGGCATTAATATTGATTTGGTTCGCAACCCGCCGTTGCAAGAAGACGTCCGCTTCGTCGAGCAGAAGAACACATCCCCACTTGTCAGCAAGGCTGAAATGCCACCTCAGATTGTCCTCCACCTTCTCTGGAGACGTGCCCAGGTTGCCGGAGGTCAAAGAATATAGTGGTTTTCCGACTCGCGCCGTGATGCATTCCACGGTACTCGTCTTTCCTATCCCAGGGGGGCCGTGCAATAGGAAAACCAAACCCCTTCCTTTGGACGATATGAAATCACCGAACGTGCTGTCAGCGCCCCGGCCACCATTGACTGCTTCTTCGCGGGCCAAATGTTGACGGACGAGGGCCTCCACAGTCTCTTTGTGATCCGCAGGAAGGACAAGGTCATCCCAGGGGTCGTATGCGGTTGGGCTTTGCAAGTTCTTTTCCGAGGTGCTAATAATCGCCCATTTCCTTGTGACCAAAAGATAAGCATAGACACGATCAGGAAGCAAAATAGCATCCTCATCGCCGTCGATCTCCTTCCGCGGTTCGAACAAATGCTTGTTCGGTCGCAAAAAATTCCGCTCGTTCGCCAGGTCCACGGAGAAGTCGTTCTCGACTGGATCACCCGTGCAGCAGTTGGCGTAACGGCAGAACCGATTGTCGCTGTACATTTCAGCCCACTCTCGATTATCTTTGGGCTGTTAGCGCTAATTAGGTTATTAGGGTAAAGGGCACGTACCGTGATCGATGAGGTCCAAGTCCGGGTTCAACTTGATCGGCTCCCAATCCTCTTTCTGCTCAAAGGCCTCTTTGAAGTCAATGATGACTTCGGAGTTGATCTGCTCGCCACGCGCATCTTCGTCTAGATTTGGGCCGGCATACCGTCTATGGGTCGTCTTCTTGCTAGCAACGTCCATGAAAACTCGTCCTCGGCCCTCAAGTTGATTGCGAAGCGCCGCCCGCTTGGAATCGAAATGCAACGGATACACGGCAAGATCGGTAACTTTCCGTTCCCCTTCATATCGCTGAATGCCAAATGTCTTTCCCTGGGGAATGTAGACTTCGCCGTCAAATGTGAGTGACCAGCATTGAACTGCGAACGCCCCATACCAATTACCAGGACCAAGGGAGTTGGATGGAGGGTTTTTAGGAGGATCAACGACGCTGTATGTAAGTTCTCGACCGCCAGTATAGGTGAGAACTCGATAGATTGCCAGCGATCCTTGCTCTTGTCCAGCAGCAACAACCTCTTGTCCAATCTGGAACAGATGCCAAAGATCATCGAAAGCAATCGTCTCCAGACTTCCTTCTTGAATTCGGCCGCGCAAATCCAAGATACTTTTCAGATCTTGATCCATGAACTGCATGAAGAGCTTCATGTGCTCGTATGCCGTTTGGGAATCGATTGTTTCGTCATCGTCATCTCCTACGACATTTGTCTCCGGCCCTCCAGGACTGGTCCGTTTCACCGCCGGCGATCCATCGAACTTTGCTTCGAAGACATCAGTCCTATCAATCGGGGTCTTCGGCCGTTCATATTTCGCTTCGAGATTGCGGAAAGCCTCCCGTATTTTCTGTTCGTTTGTCACGAAGGTCTTGTAAGGACGCAAAAAGACCAATTTGCCATGCCTTAGGGCCCAGTTACTGTTGGTCACACTTTTCAAAACGGTCAAGAGAGGTTTCGAGCGGATCCTTAATCTTGGAGGAGGCCTTCCAGATTTCAACCAGCCAGGAGGCGGGGAATGAAAGTCCATCTCCACCGCCCCTTCTGGCTCGTCCGAGATTTGCACATGTTCATTCGGATTCTGCTTGCTCGTCTGTGCTCTAACCTTTCCGGGCTCTTCTACCAGGATTTCAAGCACCGATCCAGGTGTCGGATCTGGGCGAAAGTTATGAAATCCCGTCTCATTAGGTAATACGGGCGCCGGTTTGGGCTTGAACTCATCCCAACCAAGGTAGCGGCTAGCGACTTCATGAACTGGAGGCTGAAATGACTTTGCGCGCTTAGAAACCGGTTTGTCTTCGCCGCGGATATTGCGTAGCTCTTTCTCCAAAGCTGACACGCGGCTTTCAAGCCTGGCGGCATATCGTACTGATGCTACCGCTCGTCTCATGACCTGCTCCTGTTTCGTAGTTGAGTCCTCTTTATAGACACTTAGATAAGCTTGCTCGACATCCGACTCACTTTCTGAGCCGGAGACGTCCGAATCAAGTGCGACTATCTTGGACTTCCCTGTTCCCGCTCGTTTGGGTGGACGGTCCTCACCGTCAATGGGATCTTCTGTTTTGGCAGGGGATGGAGGGTCATAGGGAGAGGCTGGATGGTATGGCTCTGTACTTTCTCTGACGAACGGTTCATTCTGTTCCAACGTTGTCGGCGTCGGCGGGATCACAGCCGTAATTGGAGTAACGGCATCCACAGGAGAACGAGGCTCCTCAGCCTTCTCCGGGCCCAAGACATCGGCCATCTTGACAGGTTTCTGAGATTGCAGCCAAAAGATCTCCTAATCGCATGAGACACCCTGTGGAGAATGAACGCCTTTGAGCCTAGAGGGTAAAGGAACGAGATATATCAAACAGTAACCACGACAAGATGGAAGCAAATTGATGGGAGAGATGGAGGTTGGTGGGGGATCCAATTACCAATCCAAAAGCCTAATGCGGCTGAAATGGAAAGATATCGGGATTCAGGAAGCCTGTGTTCATCAACAGGTTGGAGGGAGACCGTGTGCTCTGATTGTCCAGTGTCCTGTTCATTGCTGGGGTAGCCACACGCCTCGGGGCGAACAGAGCGGCGCGGACCCCTCCACCTAGATTCCCTCCAATATCAGAGGCCAAGCTGCTAAAATGGTACAACTTGGAGCTCGCCCCACCGACTGGCATCGATTATTTTGAGGACCATTCAAACTCCGAGTAACCGTAGTGGCATGAAAGGTTGTCTCAGCCGTAGAGCACGGCTTGCAGCACCCATTTCCGACATTCTGCCGCCTGCCGGTGATATCTTAGGCTTCGAGGGCGATTGATGAGGGACGGCGTTGAGGCAATGTAGCCCGTCCGGGTCGGGGCAGCGCGCAGAAACCCGCGATAATCCTCAAAGCTCAAAGCTGGTACACTGGTATGGTCGGAATGTTCCCGACGCAGCGGATTGGAGTGCAGCATCTCCAGCTGAAGGCTTGGATTTTGGTCTTTTCGGAGCGTTGGGGTGGTGTCGGAGGTTAGCCTTGTCAACTGGGGCCAATTATGACCCTGTCGTGCCCTGGTGACTATGTACTGCGGTCGTAGTAGTGCCGAGCGGTCAAAAAACGCTCTAATAATTAGCGGAGGATCTAGCCTTGCTCAACATCGTGCTACTCGCAGGTTTCCCGACGACCTCCGACATCCTCAGCCTCAATCGAACTTTCAAATCGTCCCGATTGCTGTAGATCAAGAAGTGACGGCATCCGCCCGACAATGTGAGATAAAATCTCGAGAATGCCGTCTGTCTTCACCACCATGGACACCACCGACCCTCCACGAGAACCGGGGTTTACGCTATCGAAACGGACCTTGTCTGATACCACCGAGCAGTGGATGTCGCGGCATATCGCCCAACCCAAAGGCATGGATCAGCCGGTATTCGTACCAGAGCAAGGCATGTTCGTTACTTCGCAGGAAGCGGTAGTTCTCCGGGAGAAGATGTAAATCATCTCGTCTGGTGTCTGCGCCATGGCCGTTGACGAGCGTTTAGTGACGGGATATGGAAGGAACCGTACGAGGTAGCTCAAGAGCTGCAAAAGAGAATATCAAAAGCCCAAGGACGATTGAAGAAAACCAACCCTCAGATTGCTCTTCGGACAGAGAAGTTCACGTGGAGAAACGTCCACAATCAGATCGATGAGCTGCAGTCCATCTACGAGGAAGAGCGGATGCAAGGGACGGGCGGATTTGTAAGACGAGGGCTCAACAAGATAGGCAAAAATGCCTCGACATTCGAGAAATGGCTCAAGCTCGTTCCTCAAAACGAGTCCTACGCAGCCCCTATCACCGGCGCCTTCCAAGTCGTCCTGAGCATGGGAAGGAGGATGCACGAAGTCCGCCGGGAGATTTTCGATGCGCTGGTTGAAATCCCCGAATTGTTCGAGGGCATCGATCGTTGGATTAAATTGTATGGACAATTGGACGATGACCTGCTGATGAAGACGGCATCCAACCTTTGTGCTGAGATCCTGCGAGTTTTGTGCGAGATCGTTTCTCATTTCGGGGAGTCGCACGGCAAGAAATTTATGCAGGTTACCTTCAAAATTGATAGCTACGAGAGACGCCTGAGCTATCATGTTGAGGACATGCGAAAGGCTCATGGGCGTTTCAAGAATGCCATCGAAGCTTGCAGTGGAAAGCTTCTCGGAGCGACATACGATATCTCCTATCTGACGAACTCGAGAATCGCACAGATTAGCGAAAGACAAGAGCATCTCATACAAAGTAAGTGACATCGAAAGCATTGTTATTCTTGACTGACATCCCAAGTTACTATGCAAACCATGCAGTTGCTGCAAGATCCGGAAAAATTGAGTGAAGAGAGTAGGAGGAATGTCGTACTCAGCGCGTTCCATCGCCAACTTTGTGAAAACGCGGTTGATTCCTCAAGAGAGAAAGAGAACGTACAGGAGCCCGAGAAATCAAGAAGTATGGGAAAGGAGAAGAACATGAAGCGCATCAAATTGGCGCATATCCCTGAATTCGATCCAGAAGTTGGTCACAGACACATTAAACTCTGTCGGCACAATTCCGAAGTCACTCAAGATGATGACATGGAAAGACTTGGGTGGGTCAAGAGATCAGAAATGTTCCGATCCTTCCTTATAGACCGGAGATCCGGGTATCTCCTCATCGAAGGTAATATGCGCGACGATCGAGTCTGTCATCAGTCATCGCTATCGCTCCTGATTGCTGAAATGGCGGAGCTTCTCGAGATCGTCCGCCCAACGGTGTTTGTAACCCATTTCTGCGGCCTGCACGCCCAGGAACCAGGTTGCTTCCGAGACATTCGAGATTTGCTGATCGAGTTCATCGGCCAGCTGCTTATGAAATGGGATACTGGAGCGTTTGGGAAGCCACTAGTTGAAGGGGACCTGAAGAGCAAGCTGGAGTCGAGGGATCATGACGTCCTTGTCCAGGTCTTCATCACTCTGCTCTCCAAGGTCCCTAAACCATGGACAATATTCTTGTTCATCGATGCGATCGACATGTACGAAACCCCTGAACGACTAAACGACACCATGGTGGTCATTCGCGAACTCCTGGATTTGGTCGAGACCGAGGCACGGAGAAAGAAGTCTCGAACGATCAAATTGCTCGTTACCGCTCCAGCAAGCACGATTGAGGTTGGCAACGAATTCGAAGCCAGGGAAGGACAATCGCGACTGATGGTTCCTGACGCACTTGATGAGAGTATGATGGACGATGTTGGGCTGGTGGATATGGTTCACAGCGTAGGTCTTGGTTAAGGGACTATTGCAGTCAGCCCAGTGTAATGGAAAACATTAGCGCGGAGTTTTGGAATGGCCATTCTGGAGACATGAGCACTGTAACTATTACGTATTTAGCCTATCCTCTTACCTATTCCAGCCATTCTAACGATGAATAAATCGGCTACCCTTCCCATTGTTGGGCTCACTGGATTGAGCAAACAAGGTTGGGTTCCCTGGGGGAAGTGTTACGGCATCCTTCCTGCTTACGCAATACCATCGAAGGCCTAGGTACTAATATCTTATTACCATTACTATGAGGAGTAACTATATGATCGATGTATTAGATACTGTATCTCGGAAACCACTTCCCGTATGTTGGCAGGAGCTATAACTCCAAAAGGGGTTAGAGGAGTTTGGATGGCTGTTGCAATTGGTCAGTTTGGGTAGCGTGGCAAAAGAGAACTTCACAGCCACACTACTGGTTACGTGGATAGGTCACATTTCATTGGTTCCTGCTGTGGGGTTACAGCCTCACTGCCTTGAGAGGACTGGAGGCTAGTTAACTTCTTCTGATTAAGCCGGTATTCCGGAATGATTGCTATCAGGGTGGTTCTGCAGTGTTTGTTAGGTGGCGAAGTCAATAACAATCTGTGTAGACCGCCGGAGTACCTAAGTTGATATTCGGTAATAATACGTACATGTATCTCGTATTTGTCTGGTAAGCGGCCGAACTTTCCACCTCAGCCTGATATGCCAGCGGCTCCCTTTTCCGTTGATTGCGTACCACTCCCGATCCTCAGGCACACCACTTTACCGCTTCCTCCCCTCCCCTCCATTCCCTATTGTTCCTATTCCTCCAGCATCTCCCTGAATCTCTTCTCATATGGTTTCGAGAGCTCCTAACCCACAATCATATCATTCAGAATGCCTGCACCGATAGCTAAAGGTTAGTACTTGGTCCCATACCAGCCCACTTCCCCGCGTTTCACCGTATGTCGTGTCGCCACCTACAGTCCTGAGACAGAAGGCAGCTGTTCTGCAGCCTGCCGTGACCGTGTCAAAGGCCTGCCGTCTAGCATACATGGAAAAGACAAAGCTGATTTCTTTTAGGTATTATAATCGCGGCGTCCGTCCTCTTCGCCGCCGGCATCGCCCTGTACGAGAGCCCCACCTTCCGCCAATGGGTCGATGAGTCGAGACGAAAGGTGGCCATCGCCCTATACAGCCTCGGAGATGGGGTCAACCCGCCTTCGAGGACGGCAGAAGGCGAAGAGGAGTCGGAGGAGGCGCGGCAGCAGCGCAGAGAGGAGATCGTACGGCGGAACCGCGCCGAGCTGATCCGCCGAGCTCAGGCGGAGGGCATCGCTGTCGACTTGGACGAGCTGGCGGCGATTGGGACGGAGAAGATCAAAGAGCACATCAAAGACATCGACGAGAAGATGGCTTCGCTGAAAGAAATGGGCTTCACGGACGAGGAGCGGAACTCGACGCTGCTGGCTGCATACGACGGGAATCTGGAACAAACGGTTGAGCAACTCGTCTACCTCAGTCAGACTGCTGCAAACCAGACCGCTGGAAACCAGGCCGCTGGAAACCATACATCCACCAGCCGTGCCGACAGATCCAAGAGCTTCGACTCCATCGTCGCCCATGACGGCAGCCTCCTCTCGTCATCGCCTGAGCCAGAAATGAGCCAGATGGGCCGCTCCACCGCTTTATCGACATCCAACACTCTTCGCCACCGCGGGCAAGGCAACAGCGGATTCCTCCAAGGCTCGGCATTCAGCAACCCGTTCGGAGACGAGCATGCCATCATGTACGATGCCGAGTCTATGTCTAGCTCCGCTCAAGGCCAGACGGAGAGTGATATACGCCAACGTCACGGAAAAACCGCCACCCTCGCCGGGGGCACCCCAGCACCATTGATCGATCTGACCAGTTCTGTCCCTGAGGCGGAAGCAGAGGCGGAGCTAAACAACGCAGACATCCTTTCCACCACTCCTTCATTCGACTCCCTCTACGACGACCCCGATATCCCGCGTCCTTCCCGCCGTTCCATCATCGCTGCTGTCTCCACCCCAGCTCCGATAGCCATTGCCATCGACCCGCCCAGCCGCAGCAACACACCCACCGGTACCGGCGCGCTCACACCTACGTCAGATGGGTTCAACTCAGAGATGTCGGTCGTGGCGAGCAATGCGGATGACATCGGCATATTGTCGTCCGTCCCCCCGTCTGACGCGGGGGAGGCAAACGCTGACCGGATGAGCGACATGGGCGGCTTGAGCGACATGGGCGAGGAGGCGCGCAGCGAGATGAGCTTCAGCGATGTGGGGATCAGCACGCCGGGAAGCTGGACGGATGTGGAGAGCGATGGGTGGAGTGAAGCAGGGAACGGGGAGCCGCGGGAGGTGGCCGTCCGTTAGCCGGTGCAGTAGTGGATAGTCGACGGTGTTCGGTGGAGGAACGGGGATCTGGAGTCATATATGGGCGTTATAGAGGTACGATTGGTGTAATTGGCGTTGGGTAATACACCCGTGGAACAAATTTGGGGCATGGAGGGATTTCGGGGGACAATATCGGCGTTGGGGGCCACCGACTTGACTTTGACACACGGTATTGAGTACCCCTCTTCCGTTTCCATGTATACAGTGCCTATTTACTCATTTAGATCCTCTATATTCGATTTGAATGTTCATTGTTTGATCGATACCCGCTGTTATGTATACAATGGCGCCCCAAATGCCCCGTCAGACGCCGAACTGTTACTCCCTAAACGTCCTCTGCAAGAAACCCGTGATGGTCCTCGTGTATCACCGGGAGAACCAGTTTTTGAAACAAACACCAATCCAATCCTGTACTTCGATGCGGACTTGGATGCAACGGTACAGCGAGGCCTAAATGTCACCGTTTCTCATCAGCTCTGCGCCCATTTCATCGTAAACTGGCTGAAAGGACACCCGTCCGGCTGTATCCAACTCAGTTCCCCGTACTGGTCTTCCTCATCACCAACCCCCCCAGACCCGTCTGCCATCCAAGGATCCCTCCCCTCCCCTCCTCTGCCACCTTCCCGCTCACTTCCCTCCTCCGGCTGCCGCCCACGCTGGCGTACCCGTCGCTCCCGTGTCCGTACGTATACCCCGCCGTTCCGATATCTCCATCGTCCACGCCGCTGCGACTCACCACCCGTCCGCCTCCGTCCATCCGTCTCTCCGCCTGGCCGCCCCGGACCGCCTTGGTCGCGGACGCCAAGTCTCCGTAGTACTTCCGCTTCGGCGTGCCGCCCAGTCTCGTGGGGCTCGGGCTTCCCCGGCCCTCGTCGATGCGGCTGTAGTCTCCGCGAGTGGGGCTCGGCGAGATACCGTATCCACGACCAGCGTCGCCTTCGGAAACGTCGCCATCGGGTGTACCATATCGTCGGAAGTTCTTCGATGGCGGGGTTGGTGGGTTCATGCGAAGCGGTTGCGGCATCAGCCAATGTGCGTTGAAGTCTGGTTCGAGCGGGTTGGTGTGGTCGAGTTGAGTAGACCGAGGATGAGGAACATCATCCACGGGGTCGTCGTTGTCGACGGATTGATGTCGGGCGTGATTGGACAACGGCGCATAGCTCTTTTCGCGAGATGAAGGGATCCACGACTTCGGTCGGGATTTGTAGCCGGAGGGACTGCTGGCCATGGTGTAGGGGGTCTCGGAGTCATGGACGGTCCAGTTATTACCACTCGGCTCGTTGTAGAGGCTAGACACTGGAGATGGAGCGTCGGAACGGGAGTCGAGAGTGTTTCGCTTTGAAGGCGAAAGCGAGGAGAGCGGTCGTGAAGGTGGGTTGCTATGCGTCTCCTTCATGTAAGAGCCACGGTTAGATGCCAGGTCGGCGTGAGATGCATGGACGGATGATCTAGGTTGGTATACTCCGTTAGGAGGAAAGTTTATCTGAGACAATGTACGCGGGTTGTGAGCGGAAAATCTGATCGATTCTGAATCTCCCTGTCGAGTCGACATGAATGAGACACCCAGGCCCTTGGAATCCTCCGACAGCAAGGAGTCACGCGCGGAGGGGTGCGGGCGACGTGTGGGGGAGCCATCGAGCGTGACACTGGACATGTTGCTGGCCCGCTTCTCCGACATAGTTGCTGACGACACCGTCAACTCCGAGTTCTTGTATTTGTGCTTGCTTTTCCTGGAGGTAAGGTTGTCCTCGAGCGGATTCATGTCTGGCGGTAGTCGTGTGATACGTCGGAAGACAAGGAGAAGAATCAGATCAAGCACATCGGAGGCACCATGAATGCTGGCGTTGACTATAGCCGCATACCATGTATAAGTCATGACATCCTTTGCGGTAATGGTGCCAGACAGGAGCGTCTCCCAGCGTGTTTTGTCCTTCTCATCTTTGTCGAGGTTATTCTTTGAGGCGATCATGATATAAACGTAGAATGGGATCAATCCCGTATCCATGACCAAGGCAAAGAAATGGTAACTCGCCGAGCTACCAGGGGTGCGGTCTTTGGCGGCGCGACACAAGTGATAGATCGCATACAAAGTTACTACGACGTCAACCGCAACCTTTACTCACAGTTAGTAGTATTCCCGTGCAATAGGAAGATGGTTGTCCAAGGGTTTCATACCGGCACTCGGAGGATCCACGACTCTTCGACACTTGTATTCTTGATACAAATGACAAGAACCAGCATGCCAATAACTGCAAAAATCTGTAAGGTGCGGAGGAACAGCTGTGTCCATCGTGTGTATTTGACCAAAGATTTTGTCCTCGGGTCCATCGTCTTCGCATTGGTCTGGCCGTAGGGGAGAATGAGGTAGCTATCGGGATGTTTGTTGAAGTTGATCAACGGCCCATCTTGCTTCGGTTTTGGGGGAGGAGCAGACACATAGCTCGCTCTTGTCACGGCTTTGGGGTCGAACGGTTTTGACGGGAGGTCGAAGCTGCTGTTGGTCGGCCCATAGAGATATGGTTGGTGGACCATTATGAGGTGGAAGTAGGGCGGAACTGCAGGACGTAACCCCAGACCAGACAAGAGAGCAACGAGATGAATACTCAAGGATCAAAGGCAGTCATGAGAATGAGCGTGGTTCTAGATCATAGGTGAAGAAGAATATGAGGATGTTGAACTAGGATTTAACCAAGGAAGGTTTGGTGATGTCGCGGAGTGGGCTGGTGATGCCGATGTGGATAGTCGTGTGTGATACAGTCGGGTGTTTTGGATTACGATGGCCGATGGTTGCATGGGCAACGGGGCCAACTGCGCAGCGTGGGGGACTGGGGATGTGCTGAGCTAATCCTCTCAGCCAATCATATCACTAATCGGAGGACTGGAACTGGTAAGGCTGCAAGGATGTTGGGCAAGGCTACAAGGCGACAAGGTTGGAACTCTCCCTCTTGGTCCTCTGTCGCATTAAGACATCGCAAGGGAATCAACGAAGAAGAGAGCAACCAACGCGCTGGCCGATTCACATGTTGCCTATTCTGACTTTGAACGAGTGCATAATGACCCCCATACCTAATGTACCAGTATTGAGAGTACAATTTCCTTCAACGCCATGATCCCTCGAGTTTCCCACCAGACTGGAGAACATAGATGCAAGGACCATGGCAGATGAGCATGATCTCCCCCCAAAGGTATTACATCCCCGCTTTGAACTCCATTCAACAGGTCGAAGTACTTGGCTAATGAGATCATTGACAGCGAAGCCGAGGAGACGGTTCACAACTCTCAAAGTCCAACTCCGATCGAAAGCGAAAGCGAACGGATGAAGAAGAAAGCTGTCGAAAGAATCGGGGAACCCGTTTCGGTCGTGACAGCAAAGCCACAATAGAGAAGAGCAATTCCCGAAGGAGTGGGAAACAAGCAGACGACCGGCAGACACTGGATCGTTTGGGAAAAGAGAAGGCGGATGCTGTGGTGTTCTCCTCCGATGGATCGAAATTATATGTTGTCGATCGGAAAGGTGACCGCCAAAACCTGATATATGGCTCGCTCGGACGGTACAGCATCCCTCTATATCGGCGATCCGGCAATGGAGGTGTGCTTGGTGTACAGGCGTCTCATCGAATAGATCGAGACGTCTCGGATGACAAAGCTCTGATCGTTCAAGATCGGTTTGCATCCAAAAGAGAGGGTAAAAGTCGACTACATACTCAGAGACATTCAGATCGAGGTGTTCGTCGTATCCTGCCAAAGGACTCTAAGGAGGCGGAGGACCATGATGCCGACTTCGTTGGTCTGAAGCCAGGGAAGCAATCCCTAAGGAAAGGTGGTTCCCATATCCAACCTTTCTCGCTCTTTGACCAGGGACATGGAGATTTATCCAGCGATGAAGCCGATGACAAAGCCGAGGACAGTGGCCCAGAGGTTGACGAAGCCTTGAATGACGCAAAATCAAAACAAGCAGAGCTCTCGAAACGGACGACTTCCGATCCCACGGACCTCCAAGCTTGGCTGGATCTGATCGCCCACCAAGAGGTCATGGTACGCATGGGAGCAACAACCGATAAACGGGCGATGTCCGGTGCAGAGCGACGGGGTCTGGCGGATGTCAGATTGTCAATCTACGAGAGAGCGCTCAAAGTAGTTCAGAGCCTGCCGGACCAGGTCAAGCTTGTCCTAGGTCTACTCCGTGAGGGTTCAAATATCTGGGACTCGAAGCAACTGGCAGTAAAGTGGAAAGACTACATTGACCGATACCCGAAAAGTCCCGACTTACGGATAAGATATATCGATTTCATACAGTCAAACATTGCGATCTTCTCATACGAGAAATGCTTGGAGGCATACCGAAAGCCACTTCAGGCTGTCGATTCCACCAAAGAGGACAAACTGAGAATCCTCATACGACTCACGAGATTCATGAAAGACTCTGGATACCACGAGCTAGCCATCGGTATATGGCAGGCGCTTCTCGAGTATCATACGTTCCACTGCGGTATCTTCAACCGAAGTCTCGATGATATCCAGGAGTTTTGGGGAAGTGAAGTTTCCCGCATTGGGGAACAGGGAGCACGAGGGTGGAGACATTATTCGTCTCCATCACATCCTTCTGGGTCTAGATTAAGTTCAGGAACCGCCATGGACGTCCCAGAAGCAGTCCGTTTCGAAGACCAATTTCATCCTACGGCGGACTCTTGCTTTCAGCAATTCGGGGTCCTTGAGTCGTGCCGCATGAAGCACCTATTCCTACCCGGAAGGGCAGCGGACGATGTCGGCGAAGACGACCCGTTTCATATGATCATGACTAACGATGTCCTCGATTACTGGGACTTCCTCCAGGGTGAGGTGGAGCCCATTGCAGTCGTTTCAGCCGTGCTTGGATTCGGTGGCCTCCCACCCCTACCATCTGGGCTCATCAAATGGCATGGAGATGCCAAACAACGTGCGGACCAGTTTCTCAGATTTGAAACCCTCTGTCCACCGAAGCAGAGCCCGGAGTCTGGCTCCTTTCGAGATAACCTCGAGAGACTAAGTCGACTCCCAATGAAATGTCGCATGTTAACAACCGAACATCTCTTCTCGGATGCGTTCGACGCGAATCAGTCTGGTCCCCTGATTGATTGGGTTCGGCGCGTTCTAGAGCTTATTTCCTTCGCGCCGGAAAAGGAGATGGGGAAGGAACACGTCATCCAAGAATACTTCGTTGCCTTGGAGTGGCATTTTTCGCCCTCAACGGCCATGAAGACCGCGAAACGTCTCCTTAAGAAGCACCCTTCAAACCTTCGCCTGTACAACGCCATCGCTCTGATGGAATCTCGAAGCGGGAAGACGGAAGAGTCGGATAGGATATTCATGGCCGCTCTGGACCTGGCATTAAAGCTTGACCAATCTGATCAAGAGCCAAAGATCCTTCTCTTACGCACTTGGGTATGGGAGGCCCTGAGACTAGGAGATGTGAAGAAAGCAGCAACACGATTGATGACGTTTGGTTCATCGGAAGTCAGCACGACCGGCCCTGGCGAGGCCAGTGGCAATGTCTTCACCCCAGCAGCGGTACTTCGTGTCAGACGGATGCTGGCAGATGGCATAGACCATGCCACTTCATTAGGCGATGAGTACCTCGTTGCTCTGTATGGGGAGTGCCTTGCAATTCTGGAGTATCTGCGGTATGATCGCGACTTTCAGTCTGCTGATTTATCGTTCTCACACTCAATTACCAAAAGTGCGCCGCTCACAAAGCATTTAATGGCAAACGAGCTATTGCACCAGGCCCGTGCCCAGCTTCTAGCAAGCCATGCTATATTCGTCAAAACATTCAAACCGAGCGCATTGCGGGACGCGATCCTGACCAGCGTCAACCTGTTCCCTTCGAACACCGACTTTCTCACGCTCTTCGCCGCCAATGAAAGCAAATTTCGGATGGACCAACGGGTGCGAGCCTTGCTGAAAACGGATGAGAGCGGCGACGAAGAACACGCTTTCATTCGCAGCGTCTTCGCTATCTGGACCGAAATGAATCGAGGGGTGGAGCTGGGCGGCACCAAACATGCCATTCGATCGGCGTTCGAAAACGCCCTGAGAAACGACGCCGGAAAGCATTCGTTTGCGCTCTGGAGGTCTTACGTGCAGTATGAAATGGAACTGGCGGACTTTGAACGCGCGAAGAAAGTCTTCTTTCGCGGCGTGACGCATCTGCCGTGGTCCAAAGACTTTATGATGCTGGCATTCACGGAATTGGTAGACCATCTCACTTTCAGGGAGCTGAAAAGGGTTTACGGTGTGCTTGAGGAAAAGGAGTTACGGATAATGGTGAACATTCAAGAGCAAGTTGATGAGCGGGAGGAGATGGAAGAGACGAAGCTGGACCCGGTTGGCTTTGCCGGGGATTCCAGTGGAGAAGAAGCTTAGCTGCAGACTAGATTACAGTCTCGTAAGTACGGATTGACACGCCTATCACGCGCTAGGCGTGGATTTATTAACGAATCTAAATCTATGCATACATGCATGATTCATTAGGCATTCTATGTATCAAGCACTGGTCATGACCATCATGCGACTATCCATCTATACACTCATGACGATGTTTTGGAGAAAATGTACTTAATCCTCGAGCCAGGCTCTTCCAGCAAGCGCACCAAGACATCGTCCTCGAACACCGTCGTGAGATCAGGGGGATCAGAAGAATCCAGAGTACAAGGGTCAAAATGCAAGTACTGATTCAGCGTCTTCATCCGTGACTTTTCCGCATGGTGCCTTTTGGATGATTCCTTGATCCTCAGTTCCTGCGCTTCGACATTCAGCTGTGACGCCTTGATAAGGGACGGGAGATCCGGAAGCTCGTCATCATCGTCATCGTCAGATTCGAGATTTATAGGCATCTCGGCGCTCAGACCATCCAGATCTGCCGCAACCGTGCTTCCTCGCCCTTCGCAGCCGCACTCAAGCAGTTGATGGGTACGACAGGTGCCACTTTCGTCAAGTGTGAAGAGGGCTCGTAACTCATCCCGAGTGAAGGTTGTTGCGGTTTCCTTCTTGTCCATGACGCTATCTGCGAGGCCGAGCTTTGTAACCTGTCTCTGGTAGATTTTCTCGTCCAAAGCGCCCATCGTGAGCAGTCGGTAGATATGACAGGCCTTTTTCTGTCCGTCACGGTGAATTCGAGCCATCGCCTGCAAGTCGGTACTTGGATTCCAGTCGATATCGAAGAGGACGAGCCGGTTCGCCCCAATCAGGTTGAGACCCACGCCCCCAGCTTTTGCAGAGAGGAGAAATACGAAGCCGGATTTCTGATCGGTGCGATTGAATTTGTCAACCAGACCTTGTCGCTTTGGTGGAGGCGTGGATCCATCAAGACGGAGAAAAGGGTAAGAAAGGGAGGCCATAAGATTCCCAAGTATGTCGAGCGTCGTGGTATAGTTGGATACGACGACGACCTTATCATCCGTGTTCGTCCACAGCTGGTGCAGTAGATTATCCAGAACCTGAAGTTTTCCACTTGCCCCGGGAGTTTTTAGGAGAGCGTTTGGGATCTGTGTCAACAGTTCTCCGACTAGACCAGTTGGACGCTCGTCATCCGCTTTAAGACTGAGTAGCGATGGCGAATTGCAGACCTTCTTGAGGATAGTGATGAGCTGGAAGGCATTCTCCGATGAGCTAAGAACAGAAGAGAACAGTGGTGAGGAGAGAACGCTTCGGTAGACGGCGGTCTGCGCTTTTGTTGGTTGGCAGAAGAGGATGTGTTCGGTTTTAGGAGGAAGATATTTGGCTAAGATCTCCGCCGTGCGACGCAAGATGAATAGGTTAGTAAGGGAAGAGAGTTCCTCGCTTCTCGCGTCGCCCTTTTCAGACTCTTTGGATGAACATTCTGGCTGTCTGGCCTTGATGATTGGATTCTCGAATTCTCTCTTGAATGTCGAATACTTGCCCAAAAGCCCAGGGTTGATAAAATCCACCATGACGAAGAATTCACTCAAATCGTTCTGTATTGGAGTCCCCGATAGAATGACACGGCGGTCCGTGTTGAGAGATCGAATCGCGATTGCGGATTTGTTCTGCGCCGTCTTGAGTCGATGACCCTCATCTGCGATCACAATGTCGACTCCGACTCCTTTCTGAAGGTCTTCAGCGATTGTTCGAAGCTTCTCATAGCCCACAATCATGATGCTATAACTCTTTCCCATAGTGAAGTCGGTCAATCTCGTGTGTTTTTCGTCGGCAACGAACACGCCGATCCGTTCATTTCCAAGCCATTTGCGAAACTCCTTTCTCCAGTTGTTGATCAAAGTGACGGGGCAGACGATCAGCGCTTTCTTGATGACTGGAGGAGATCCATCGATCGGGTTCTGCTTCAACAATGTCCAGAGTAGCGCGATGGTCTGAAGCGTCTTCCCTAAGCCCATCTCATCGGCAAGAATCGCCCCTTGGCCATCAAAAGGTCTTAGGCCCATGACACATTCGTACAAGAACTTGACTCCTTCCCGTTGATGATCTCTTAGATGCTTGCAAATGAACGGATCGACGACAACATCGACCACCTGCTTCCCCTTTGGAACGCTCGTTGGCCTCTTCATGACAAGGGCCCCTGGTAGAGTTGGATCGTGACGAGGAACCGGCGCTGGGAGAGCTCGACTCGGCTCGGACGATGTGGAGGATTTCGCTGCTGGATTTTTGAATTTCGTCTTTGGGAGAGGCTTCCTCGACGCTGCATTCGGCAAGAAATCTTGAGCGTTCGTGGAAATTGGGAGGTTTTCTACTTTTTCCTTGCGAGCTTTGCGTACGGGAGCGATCTCTACCGCTGGTCTCGAGGCAAGGTATTGGCGTCCGGACAGGTAATTCTCCTTCGTCATCATGGAGTCGACTTCGATCTCTTTGCCACCAATCGACAACGCTGAGCCTGAAAATAGCGGCTTGGAGCAGGCCGACTTGCCCAGCTCTTTCCCCGACTCGTCGTAAAGGTACGCATATCCTCTGCTGACGACGAGTACTCCATCTCCATCCCATGTCTTGTGCTTCTTGGTTGTAAACTTCCTCCACAGGACCTGGTAATAATTTTCTGCCTCTTGCTGAGGAGTGGGTTGTAAGGAACTCGCTGCGTTTGGTTGGCTGGTGACCGCCAAAAGAGGCCTTCGGTAAGCTGTGAAGGAAACGGATGCCTTCGTGACTTTCTCTTCCTTGATCTTTGTCGAATCGGGCTCGACGCGTCGCCTCTTTGCGACGTGTTGGTCATTTCCAGCACCATCATCTAGGGCCCTATGTTTCAAAAGTGGCGGTTTGAAAGGTTTATTGAATGCGGAGGCCATTGAATGAAGCGAGAAATGCTTCCCAAGACCAATCCGATATAGAGTTCGTCTGTGGTGTTGAAAATGGAACAGGAGGTTGAGACATCATGGACATGCAGTACGCGCCAAGACTGGAACACGACGCGAAGTCACATGACCTGAGATTTGATGATATGGGAGACTTCGATGTTCTCACTTTACTCTTCAACTACATGACCAAGAGCCTGTCCAACCTTCACTGTCTGGCCTTTCTCTATACTCCATTTATATCCTCCTTTCCGTTCGCCTCCTTTATATCCTTCGTCAAAGCTCGGCCGGGCTCCTTTGGGTGCCTCGAATACCATGACGATTGTACTTCCAAGCTGGAATCCGCCCATCTCTTCTCCTCGCTTCAAAGCATGACCTCCGAGAACCTTGCTCGCACCCTCGTATGTTGCTTCAACAAATCCCGAGAACTGTTCACCACGCTGCCACGACTCCTCTGCTGCGGCATCTGCTGCAGTGTCGGTGATGAGCGAGTTGGTCCGTAGCTCTTTATCGAAGTTGATTTTGATTGACCCCACATTTGTCGCTCCAACCGGCGTGTAGGAAAAGAAGCCCCATCGCCATCTGCCTAAGAGAACCACTCGCTCGTTGAGAGTGAACAGGCCCGGTAGCGTCTTCACGAGATAGGGATGAACGCTGAAGAGCTCTCCTGCAAAATGACGTCTCCTTTCCACAACCCAAGCAACCGGTGAATGAAAACGGTGATAGTCTCCCGGCGCAAGATATATCACGCAGTAGTGGAGCGCCGTGGCGGTCTTCTCCGTCGTCGGGGCCCACCAGGAGGTCGAGGCCTCCGCAAGAGCGAGATCGGCTCGAACCTCTGCTTCGGAAGAAGCGACAGGAGTCGTGGACTGATCAGGAGTCTCCACGTCCAGCTTCTTGTCCTTATTGGCCGATCCTGAAAGCACGTCTTTCAGAGTGTAATGTATACCGTTGACCTGGGCAAATTCTTCATCGGCTCGAACGTTGTCTTCCTCCGTCTGTCCATCGTTCGTCCGTGAACCCAGGCTATCCGATCGCGATGGTTGTGGTGTCGTGGTACCCGATGTGCTGGGAGTCTTAGTCCCCAGCAACGCATCCAAACTGTAGGTGACGCCTTTGACCTGCTCGACTTCACCGCCCTCTATCAAACCATATTGGACGATTTTCCCGTCCGCGGGAGAAAGTATAGCGTTTGGATCGGGATCCGATGGTCGAGCCCCCTGTTTAAGTTCGCGATAGAAGAAGGCGGCAAGGTTGGGATATGTATGGAGATCGGGTTCGGCCACTTCATCGAGTTTGACGTTGAACAGGTAGGAGTAAAGTTTGAAACCGGGGACTCGCAGATAGTAAGGTATATCTAAGGAATTAAACCATCCCCATAATCGAGAAAATGCTTTTAGAGGTAGCGTGGTCATTACTTGAACTTGCCTGTACACTTGTAAGTACTTCATGACGGAGCTGAACCGAATGAATTTACCAAGGTTCACTTGGTCTTATACGTCTCCGGTCCCTTGGCCGACCAAGGCCATCCATCTCTTGATCTTCTAGCTCCTCCTGGAGTTCCTTCACTCGTTCTCGCTCTCGTCTTTGCACATGGTAGAACTGCACTCCGCCGAGGAAGGCAATCCCCAGCGCAATGGGGATGGGTTTCCATTCGATTTTCGTATTGCGTAGGGCAGTCCCTAACCTAGCACGGAAGGATTGCTTCCCCTCGGAATCTTGCTTTTGTGAAAGACAACGGGGAGAGTTGCAGAAGCCTCTCCTGGATGCAGGAGGAGGCTGATGCCAGAAACGGCGGCCAAGCTGGAGCTCGACCTTCAGGGACAATCGTTTGGACATGATAGATATTGAGCATTACATATCGTCGATGGACTCACGATAGGAACAAAAGAAGGGTGAAGTGATAAAGAACCTGGAGTTTCCCCGTCCTGTCTGTTGGATTCATTGATTGATCGGCCGTCTAATACGGGTCTGATATGACGCAGCTTGCGGCTTGCGGCTTGACTTCGTCACGGACTGAACTTTTTCTGGTGAGAAGCGCAAGGAGACTCCGGCGGACGACTACGACCACCATGCACCGCAAACAAAGCTCCAGTTCATCACTCATCTCGCTGTGAGGCAACGTTTCAAATGGACTGATGATAAAGCTTCCGGAGACAACAGCCAGCAATGCAAGGCCAGAATACTGACGGCAGACGGAAAGAATTACGGCGGGGTTGAACCAGCATGCTCAAATCCCCCTACGATTTCAAAGCCAGTATTTCTCATTCAGCTGATTAAACCCCCGAAACGTCTCTTGGGGAACACTAAGACGCGCAACCGCAATTCGTTGAAGTTGGCCGCCAGCCGGTACGTGATATGCCGTCTTCGAAACTTTGATTATGATAGTGCGGTTCTGACATCTTTCAGATTCGGTGGCGGGTCCGCCTAAACTTATTCAACATGGCCGACGATCACGAGAACGAAGACCGAGGGAATGATCTCGAACTTCGCATTCTATCCCCTTCCTCCGAGCTGCCTGGGCCGCTCACCCTTAAAGTTCCGATTTCGACAACAGTAGCGGAATTGAAGTTGAGGGTCAAGAATGCCGTTGCATCGAAGCCCGAACCCTCAAGGCAACGCCTGATCCATAAAGGAAGAGTCATGGCCAATGAGTCGGAGGATTTGGCGTCCATATTCGGGGCAGAGCATATCAAGAACTCCGAATATATCAGTCTCCATCTGGTGCTTAAAGACTTACAAACGTCTGGCCCTCCTCGTTCTTCGACAGCGCCTCCAGGCGCCATGCGAAGCCCTCTTCAACCATACCAGACTGATTCACGACTCGAGCAACCCCGCGGAATACCGACAAGTCACCCCGTTGGCGCGAATCCGAGTTCCTCTGTCGCTCTGGGCACTACCCCCGCTACAAACGCCGGGGCAATTCCAGCTCAGCAGCCTAATTACGCGCAAGGCATCCCAAGCTTCGGTTTTATGCCCGTTCCGAGCCCACTCGGCCTTCACCAGCAAGCCGTGGCGATGGCCCAAGGCCATCTCCATCCTGCAATGCAAGCTGCCTTCCCCCCTCAGTTACATCCACATGGACTGCCTCCACACATCCACGGAGCGGAAGCGCCGACTCCCTCCCCGCATCCGAATTCGAACATTCTATTACAACCACATGCGCATACCCAGCAAAGAATGCCCGCGGGATCCCCTGACTTTGCTGCGGAGGACGGCAATCAGCATGGCATTCCTGGGACGAGAGGCAGACTGAACGCCTCACATTCAGACCCTAACCTGGCTGCAAGGGCAAATGCCCAAAACCAACAGCAGCAGCAGCAGCAGCAGCAGCAGTCGCAAATGCAGCCCGGGTCCTTCACCAATCGACCTGCTAATGCACGGTATACCGTTACTATGGAAAGCAGAATTACTTCGGTATACCCAGGCCCTTCAAATCCGCCACACGTCGCTCATCCGATGACTTATACTCTCCCTCAGGGTCCGCCCGTATTTGCTCAGCCGTCGAATCGAGCTCAGCCAAGGATCCAGAATCAAGCCTCTACGCAAGTGTACCTGCTCTCCTCCCCATCAGGACCACATGCCTTGCTTGTCGGGCCAAGTGGGACCTATTCAAGCGACAACCTCTCGCCAAATATCTGGTCAACTCTACTGAACAGTCAGAGTCCACTGGAGCGACATGATACCTCTGCAAGCAATGCCGCCCAACGTTTCCGCACATCCGTCGACCCTCAGCCATCCTCCTCACGTCAACTCCAACCCCGTTTCGACCAACACACGGTATCTCAACATCCGACCCACCAACACCCTGGTCACTACCCCCACCATCATCATCTACATCAACACCCACACCAGCCCTCATCACGCCAACCTCACCCGCAACCCGCCAATGCCGAAGCTCCTCCTGTTGCCCCTATCCCCGTCGCAAACGCACAAAATGCCCAACCCAATATCCAGCCCCATGCCCTACCCAACGGCGTACCGAACGCGGACGATAACGCGGGTGAGCTCCGTAACCTGCTTCTTCCCGCCATGGGCCACCTCTGGCTCGCTGTCCGATTGATTGGCCTCTGGTACCTCTTCAATGGCAGCGCGTCCCCCTTTTCGCGCGGCTTCGACCGCATCATGGTCCTGGTCGGGTTCATCACCCTGGTCTATCTCGCCTATCTCGGTGGCTTCCTCGGCGATTCCGCGCAGCGCGTTCGACGGTATTGGGATGCGCTGGTGTTCGGCGACGAGCAGCAGCAGCCGGGTCAAGAGGGAGCCGGTGCCGGTGTCGACACCAACGGATCCGCGCAGGGCCTACACCGTCCGGCGCGTGGGCAGCAGAGAACCCCCCCTAACCCTGCCCAGCTCGCGAACCGCATCCATGACGACACGCCTCTCAACCGCTTCCTCCACGAGGCCCGCGAGCGCGTGCGTACCGTCGAGCGCGGGGTGGCGCTCTTCGTCGCCAGCCTGTACCCCGGCTTCGGCGAGCGCGTGATCCGCGAACGGCAGCGGCGGGAAGAGGAGCAGGCCAGACAGGGAGCGGAGGTGGTGGAGGCGGAGGTGGCGATGGCGGCAGCGGCAGCAGCCGTGGAAGGACAGGCGCCAGATCAGGGCGTGCGGGAGGGGGAGGGGAGGATGCAGCAGCAAGGAGGGGCGCCGGGCCCGGTGGATGGAGCGGAGCCGCAGGTCATCGAGGATCAACGGCCGCTGTGGGATTTGGGGGATGGGAGGGGACGAGGGGGCGACGCGGCGGTCGCTACGGGGAGGGATGATGGCGCTGGCAGTGAAGGGCTTTCTGCAAGAGGGCATGGCAGTACCGGTTCTCAGACTGAGCCGATAGACGCTGGTGAGAGATCTCAGGCTGCGGATGCAGGTCAAGACTGAGCGGTAGCTTGGGTCTTTTGGAGGCCGATGCTTACGGGGTGTATCGGCAACGTTAATGGCACATTCTGGGGCGTTTGGGTTCGATGTCGTGTAGCGTAGCATTATGCATGATAGATACACCTAGTCATTAAGTACAGCAAAACTATTATCCCGCACAAGCATGTTGAGGCAACTCGACCACTGGGAACACTGTCCATCACACGGAGGCTGAACGATACATGAAACAAAATATCCATTGTTAGCCGATCTACCATGCGAACTCCAGACTCGGACATTATAAAGCGCGTCAGCGGTGTATATGCTCCAATGATCAACCGTAGCACGGCCGATCGTGCTACCGACCCGACCGAGTGCTGCAAGATAGGGATGCCTTCATAGGAAACACATCAACATGGCACGAACAAAACAGACATGAGCTTCCGCATCGGTAGAGTGGCGGATCCCACGACCAAACCTCCAATGATTCCTTTGGTCTCCACCCTTGCAATTCTACTGCCTGGTCACAGAGACCACGCCAGACGGTCCAGATGAGAGTCGAGGCATGGTTTGAGGCTTTGGCGGCAATTGGCCAGTCGGAGTAATTGCAAAGATTGCGCTCCCTCGTCACCGAACTTCCACAACTCTCGACTCCACGCCTGGCTATTGCTCCGCTCATTTCTCTTTCTTCGGCGCCTGTGGCCCGGATACATATCGCCGAACATCCGTGACGTCCACGACCTTGGCTAAGACTCCTCGTGTCTGTTCCCACACCTGCCTCGCGACGGGCGGGGTGCCTTGGTTCGCAACCAGCGCGTCGACTCGGGCGCCGATGTGGGCCAACCCCTCGCGAATGTATTGGCTCTGGGAGTAGCGCATTCGGAAGAACAGGAGGTAGACGATCAAGGTCACCCAGGAGAGCCGCACGAACAGGAGTGCGGAGAAGGCGAGACGGAAGATGAGGGCGATCTCGAGCAAGGCCACGGTCGCCATGGAGGGATCGTAGTAGGCCTTGATGAAATTTCCGAGGGCGCTGTATCCCGGAGGCTCGGAACGCGGCGCTGCACCCGAGGCCGCCGGTGTGGGCGCTTTGCTAGGGAACACAACTGGGAGGAGTTGCGAGCGCGTGTACGTTGCGACGTGGAAGGTGGAGTAGATCGCGAAGGGGAGCAGGGCAAGGGGGACCTGGCGAGTGAAGAGTAGCACGACGGCCCAGACTGAGGAGTAGGAGAGTTAGCTGAATGAATACAAAACTGCAGCTGAGACCGGCCAAGTGGGGCCTCAAAGGGGTTGGGCATCCCATACCTAGATAATGCACATTCTCATCGAATGCGAAAGAGAGGGGCTGGATCGACCCCTTGTTTTGCGCCTCTCGCTTCGCCTTTGCTTTTGCTGACTTGTACACCACAATCACGTATGTTGCAACTGCGCTCAGGAAAGCGGTGCGGTAGCTGAATCGTGCCCATCGGGAGGCGGAGTTGAAGGTAAGGTACGAAAATCCGTATCGGAGGACACTCAGGAGAAGGATAGCATGTCCAACGAACCAGCCAAACTGGAGGCTCTGGGCGAGGTTCAAGATACGGGCCTGAAGAGGCTCGTTTGGGCTGGATGGTGCCATGGCTGATGTAGATGTCAGCTGTGCCCGAAAAAAGGTTGTGGATAATATATGGGAGCAGGTCCAAAAGACGGTATACAAAAGGATAGTGACGAATATACATACCTGTAACTGACTTTACGTCACAGCTTCACACTTGCTAGTGTCTTAAGCTCTTGATAGATTCAGTAGTAGATATCGGACTCCGCAGTTTGCCTAAGACGGGGATTAACGTTAACAGAGAACGAGCATACAGGTAGTTTATTGAAGCAATAAGAAGGATTTTATCAAGAGGAGAATAAGACCGATCCCACTTCAAGCGTGTGTTGGGCAAGATAGGCAGCACAATTGCTATCGAACACTTGTCCATTATCACGCGGGTGGCTGGCAGCCAGCTGTGCGGAGCAGATGACAGCCAACTGCACCCCATGACTGAATGGAGAAAGACAACTAGGTAGATTTGGAAGAAGAAGGGATGTATAGAGACTTACCAACGCAATATTAACGGGATGGAAGACACAGCTGGAACGGATGAGGTGGACAATTCAGCGACATAAGGTGAAGTGAGTGATGCCGATGAGGTGTGTGGGAAATCAGAGCAGCAGCCGCAGCTTTGGAGCAGTGACCACCAAGAGGCACAAACACGTGCAGCATCAAGCCCATGACGACACATTACTGCCTTGGTGCCTTTATGCCTTGGTGCCTGGTTTTGATTCATTATTGACCTGAGGCATCCAATTCCCATCCTCACCATGCCTACCTCCACTACATCCACAATTGCACACCAAGATAAGAGCGCAAAGGAAGTGCATACCTAATACCAGTACGTTGCAGTAATACACAACAGCGATTCCCGGCATGCCGTAGACATAATTATGTGTTGCGTGGTATGGAACTAAAATCATCTAGCCACCAGAATACAGGGTACAAAACTCAGGGCACGAAATTCAGGGTACGAAATTCAGGGTACGAAATCCTCCTGACCATTACTTGTGCTAACCATCAAAACTCCGAATTCATCAGTGGTATCGTAGTCGAACTCCAAGCCTTCCCAAACACCGCCCAGATGCCTCAGCTACCCAAACGAACGGGTTCCATGCCTCCCTCGGCGCCAATTCTTTAGATTCGTCATACGAGAGGAAGGCGCAGAGAATCTTCCCTCAGTCAGCCTTCATGGCTCCCGAGTGACCCCTCGTATATCCTCCCTGTATCCTCTACCACAGGGCGATCCACCTCTCCGCCCCGTCCACCAGACCGAGCAACCCGTACTTGACATCTCGGAGGATCAGCCCTCCACACCGGTTGATTTGCCTCGCATCGAACTGGCCATCGCTCCACCGCGACCATCGCTCGGCGGACGGCGGAGTGTCGGACGAGAACTGCACTGCCAGCATCAACGCAGCGATGGCCACAAGTTCCGGCCGGGGAACGTCGGTCGGCTGCGTCCAGCATTGGGATGACCGTCTTGCCGATGTCCATGAGCTCGTAGCCATAGCCGGAGGCAGTCGCAGTGGACATGCATCCGCGCCCTTCATCTCCACGTCCACCACCGACGACCCGACCATAAAGTGCGCCGGCACCGTCTCCTTGGACGAAGCGGATAACGGTCGTCGGAGCGGCAGCTGTTCCAACGGCGTCGAAACATTCGTGAACGCCGCGCGATACGAACGGGCGAAATGGGAGCTCAGATCATCGAGGATAGACGCGGCGAGTGCGATGGTGGATAGGGACAAGCCGGAGCGACCAAGTAGACGGTGGATGCTCGGCACATAGGGACGGTGGATCGAGGTGTTGGGGACCAGGTTCGCGATGTGTGTGGATGGAAGATGGAGGGAGGGCGGCCGATCTTCAAGATCGTATATCGAAAGCGGTGTAGAGGGTGTGACGGCTCCGTCGTTCGTCGACACCGTTAAGGAAGCCTCGTCGCTGCTTTCGTCGGAGAGAGGGGGCGTCGGGAGGTTCGAGAGCGGAGCGTAGGCCGCGAAGTAGGAATCGAGCTCTTCATCGTTCATCGAAGTAACGGATCCCTTGCGGGAAAGGCCTGCATTGGCTGATGGCGGGAGGAGGAAATTTGAGGCCATTATTGTGCATATAATAGGTAGGTAGGTTGCTTGGAGACCAATTGGCCGCGACCGAAACCGTACAATGCACTATGAAATACCAAGTCTCCTCTGTTATGAAGGTGCATTCCTACAGTGACGTTTGGTTCAGATGAGACTCAGGAGGGGAGTGTTTAGTCAAGGCATTCCAACACAACAATCCACTCGAAGCATCCCTCAGCAACAAAGGAGGAGGAATAATGGTGCCCAACCGCGGAGAAATGAGACACTGAGAAGTGAGATGTTTCATATGTTCACCTTAACCGAACGGTATGAAGTTTCTTGTTAGGAAGTAGTACCTAATTACAGAGTACTATGTAGGTGGCAGGTCTAGTCCTTTTATGTCAGAACAATCGTGGGGACTTGCACAATCCAGATCAGATCTCACATAACTCTACTCCTGCAGAATATTCCATTGTCCCCTCCCTCCCCTCACGCTAGAACGTCTGAGTTCGGATTCTCTAGCGCCTCCTCTCATCCTCTGCCGGAGCTGCGCCTTCTGTTAGCCCCTTAGCGACGAGCCCTACGACCCTGAAAGTGCCACGCATTGCAGACTGCAGCAAGTAGAGTCAGTTCACACCGCGGACTTCCACGATTCCATCATTTCCACGATTCCATGCCAATTTGTGGAGAGGATCAGGTCAGAGCTTGGGCACCAAAGCGCCTCGTTCACATCCCCATGTCGAAATCCCTTGTCCGATGCCCCGATCTTCTCCATCAGGCTGCTGTCCAGGGCCACAGCTTTCAGCAGCTCTACTATGTACAGTCTACACAAGTGCACATGGCGCAGCCCACAGCACACAGGCCACAAATGCCCACTGCGGCTGACGACTGACGAGGCTGCCGTCGATTCATCTCCATGTCCAACCCAGAATTTCAATTCCCCACTGAGAATCGATGCCAACGCTGAGCAGAGGTAATCATCCTGTCCTGACCGCGGAAGTTTGGAACAAACACTGGGGAACCATGGGCGGGAAGTGAATAGCTGTCCGCAAATCACAGCCGTCTACCCGCCCTCCATAGTCATACTCAGGGAACGATTCTGGTGCGGAACCGCAGATCTGAACAAATTGTATGGTAGACCAAGTCTCCGATCAGCATAAAGACGTCCACACCTCCAGGACAAATTGACATATTCTCATAACAACCGAGTAACCGACAGGGCATCCCAGGTTCGAAGCAACATGGTTTAGTTTCGAGCTTCGAAGTGGTCGAGGAAAAAACCCCAAGGTATTAGGTAACTAATAGGAGGAGTCCGATGACGAATGAGACTGCGGATTCGACTTAGGAGGGAGCCGGCATATCGGACAGCATATTGATCTTAGTTACGGGCACCATCCGCACCGCCTAACCGTTTAAGGGGTTAGGGATGGCAAATACTAAATAGATACTTCCTGAGGGTGTACCAAAATCCAAAGCATTCCTCAACTCCCGGCTGGCACAAAACGGTGGACCGAACGACACACTATGTAACTATATCCCACCACGCTCTGATCTGGCTTGGCCAAAGTCGAAGGCAGCACCGTCAGAGAAGTCGTCACGTTCATAGCTCATTCATTTGCGTTGACGGCATGCTCAGATGAAACTTGTCCTGTCTCGATTTGCTATTTGCTACGCGAATCACCTATCGACAATTGTCTATGTACATAAAAATATGTCCACTCATCGGACATTGCGGGGCCAACCGTCTAGTCTCACCGTATCGAGATTCCCCGGTAGAATGGGATCGATCGGAGACGGCTAGACGAGAATTAGGATTTAGGAACGCCTCTCGGCTCTTAGCAGTACCAATAAAGTGAATAATCAAGTCCACCCAGCCGGAGGATGCGGAAGGGTCATGACTCCATGAGAATTGAGAAGTGCGGATTCCTGTTCCGTCGCCTTGAGCTAAGTGCGGGTTTTTAGTTCTCGGTTCCAAAGAACACAAAGGTGTGGTTTCAATCGTCAACATATCACGGCATGTCCGGATCTGAGGAATTTAAGGTCACCGAACCCCCGATGTGGTCTGATACTCCCACTGGGTTCCATTGGGACGGCCCCCTAATAGCGGAGACGTGAATAACGTCACGATAGGTTGACTTTCCGATTGCTGTGATGCGATTCGATTCAATGGGCAAGATTACTAAAATGCGGAAATAATCTGCTGTGTAGCGAAGACGAAGATCAGATATCGATAGCTGGACGGGAACTTAGTCCAATATAATTTGTGAGTCCGCTCATGGTCCGAAAATAGAGCGAAACATGCATATCGAGTCGCACCATTTCAGGGGAAGGGCTTCAACGCCTCGACGTTCGGGGATCAGGCTATCGTGTCACAGGCAGTGAAGGAGGGTCCGATCGAGCCACACGGCTTGATAATGCGAATTTTCGTTCGGGAACTGGTTCTCGGCAATGTCTAATAAGGAACTATTCGGGGAATTCTCGCCCCCCTTTGAAGGATATACCATCGGTCGACGCGCGACATGAGTATGTGCTCCCGACATCCTGGCATATCTTGGGCGTCCAAAGGTCATGTTGTAAAAGGGCTCCTTGCCCCCGTGGGTTGTAAAGTAATGGAGGATGAATGGATGGATATACACTGGATGGGTTGCCTGGTCAAGCAATCTAAGTTCTGAATCGTAGCATGATACTGGCTCAGCACACAGGACGAGGTATTTCTTGCGTACATTATTAAAAGGCTATCAAGACTATCTTCCATTCTCACCGCTAGCGTCCTCAATTGTGAACAAAGGAAAAAAAGAAAGGGAACAACAAGGCCAGGTATCACGCTTCGGTTATGAGGCAGGCCAACAAACCCCACAGGACCATGGAGGTGGATTGAATGGTATGTCTTTTGAAGGTGGTTGCTCGTCAATCCTTGGTATCGCGACCACGCCACTGATATTTTGAAAACGACCGACGCTGAAACACGAGAACAGAGAAGCGAGCCGACGAGAACGGGGGTAGATGCGGAACGGGGTAGAGGGGTAGGGAGGACCGCAAGGGAGTGAAGAGATCAAAAGAGGACACGAAATGAATAAGACCAGTGTTTTTTCCGAAACCGAGCGTCTTTCGTCCTTCCAGCAGATGCCAAGGACATGTTGGGCGCCGTTTTCCTTTCTTACAGAGGAATCGACGACCAAGTCATCGATGCAACTTGAGAAGGATGCGCTCCCCTTGAGCCACTTGTCGCCAGACTCCAGACAAAGCCGTCTTCCACCATTTCTCCATGTCCCACTCCGCATCATACTCCAAATCAAGTCTAACGCAGAGAGAAGCCCTTCCTCTTGCCCTTCTCCTCTAGCGGTCTGCCGGACTCGATTCGAGACTTCTTCTCCTCCAGTTCCTGTCTCTGTCGCTCCAGCTGCTCCTTCATCTCCTTGTGTCGAGCATACAATTCCTCCTCGGATTGCTTCAACTTGCTCTCCTTCTCCGACACCTTCTGCTGGAAGACCATCTTCATTTCCAATTCCATCTTCTGGAGCTTCTGCTCGTGCAGGCTGCGCTCCTCCTCTTGCTTGACCGCGGGGTTGATCTCCTTGAACACGGACGGGTCTTGCGCCACACCCATGGCGGTGAGCTTGTCGGACCGGTAATTCTCGTACATGAAGTTGTTGGTGTGCTCCTTCAACTCCTCCATATGAGTGCGGATGAGCATCTGTCGCAGCTTGACGAAGTCACAGTGTTCCTCGTTGTCGACTTCGATGACACCCCATGGGTAGCGGCGACCGCGGACCTTTCGGCCATCAGGAGTACTGACTTCTTGGTTGGCACCTACGACAGCGAAGGGAACCTTGGCCATGATTTCGTTGTTTTCGGCAATGGTCTCATCATCGTCAAGCTCGTAGCGGGGACCTTCGAAGATTTGGATGTGGTGGTACTCGATATCAGCAAGGATCTGCGGATTGCAACCATCAGCAACGTGTACTCGTATGAATCTGCTTCAAGGGATTACTCACCCGTGCCTTGAAGGCGCTGATCTCGTCGTCGGTCAGGGTATCAGCCTTAGCAACGACCGGGATCAAATTGACCTTGGTGTGCAGCCTACGCATCACCTCGACATCAAGGGGCTTCAAGCTGTGGCCAGTAGGCTCGATGAAGTAGACACAGGCATGGACGCGGTTGTCCACGATGTTCATCCGGTTCACCTTGTTCTCGGCGTCAAGATAGGCATCATAACGCTGCTCGATATTCTCAACGATCGGGCGCCACGAATCTTCATTGTTGACAAAGTCACCGAAGCCGGGAGTGTCGACAACCGTCAGCCGGAGGCGGACACCGTTCTCCTCGATGTCTGCGGAAATGGATTGAATGGAGACGGTTTTGGGGATGATGTCTAGGGACGGTGGCTTGCGATCCCTCGGCGGGTAAAGCGACGTGTTGAACAGGGTATTCACGAGGGTGGATTTTCCGAGACCAGACTCGCCTGTAGTAAAAGTTCATCAATATACGAGCTGAGGGAACAATGATTCACGGATCACATACCGACAACCATAACGTTGAAATTGAACCCTTTCCGGACACTCTTCCGATGCCATTGATTCGGCAGGTTGGCAAAGCCAACGTAGCCAGTCAACTTCCGCCGGACAATATTCCTCAGATCGCTGGCGGCCAGGGCAGCGGCCTTGGGGTCCTTCGACGTGACGGTCTGAGGAGCGGAGCCCGAGCCATTGGGCATGGGGTTACTACGCTCAACATAGGGTTGAGCTATTTCGAAGTTAGAACCTAGTGATGTAGGGAAGAAACCAAGCTTTGGGGCGAGGTGGGAGGGAGAAATACCGTTTGCCGCTGGAGGAGAGGACTCAATGTTAGCTTGAGGATCTAGAGGTTCACCAATCAGATCGACATCAGAGCGAAGTTGGCGGATGACATGAGATGCTGAGCCAAAGGGGGATGGAAGTCGAAGGCTGGAAATATTGGCGGTGGAGCTCTGGCTCCGGCCTTGGGGTGGCTCCTGAGCAGACGCCTCATCATGGAGGTGAGGTAACGAGGACCTCCATTCCATGATGGATTGTTCCTTAGATGCAGGACCTGCCATTGTGGAGTGTTGTGATTGAATCGGTCGGTGATGGATTTGGATGAGGATGAAAGTAGAGGTCGACGTGGAGGTCGATGGAATTGTTTGGTAAAAGTGAGAAAGGTGGAAGTTCGCTTACCCATTGGGACGATGTGTTATCGGAGTAAAGTGATTGTCTTTGATTCAACACCAAGTGCTGATGTGAATGGAGAGGGCGCCTGCAGGAGAGCATCATGAATTGTTAGCCTATGCATCCCACCAGCACGCGCAACGTCGCCCATACACTCGACAAATGACAGATCTCGCATTCCGAGGTATTTGAAGCATCCTCAGAGCTTGCAACAGCTACAATCCGAGATGCAAGCAATCCCATGATGGCGCGTTGATACAGCAAGCAGCAATGGCGGAAAGTCTGGGGAAAGGGGTCAAATGGCAAACACACCTTTTTTGGTAGACAGGGCAGAAGTGTGCCAGAGAAGAGTAGGATAGGGTCGGTAAAGGGGATCTCGATATTAAACACACTCTCCGCTACGGCACATATGGAAATATGCACTCAGGACAGAGCTGTTGCCGGGAGAGAGATGAGGTGCAGAGGTTGGAGTTGGACAGAACCGCAGAAGTCGCGATAGAAAGTCGCACGTTCTCTCTCTCCCTTGCTGTCTCCTTGTCCGTGCCTTCCTTTCTCTCCTGTCAGTGTCACTGGAGCACTCACGCTTGCCTCAAACGAAAGGGGTCTGCAGCTTGGCAGCACGCTATTCCTCATTTGGATTCTGGAGCAACACCTTATTAAACTGATGCCTGTGCCCATGCTTGCTCACGTGCCCGAGCCCAGGGGATCAATCTGTTCACGATATCTCACCAATCTCCTGGCGTAGAAATATTGAATACACCCCACGGTGCTTTACTATGGATAAGGTATGGATGAACACATCTAGGCTTGGATGGACGGATGTATTGATACGAGACGACGGGTTGAGATGCCTCCTCCCATCGGACACCACCGTCAGAGACACCATGTCCAAAGTATTGAAGTTAATTGGTGTGCCATTCATCACCCTAAGCCCACATATCTGCTGGTACAGTACTCAACTCCCATTCCCCATCACCCAAGACTCTGCAAGATGCTAGTCAACGTCTGCTTATCATACTTGACATGCTTTCCCTTTCCCTTATCCACCTCATGGTACCGGTCCCAGAATCGCCCATACATCGGCTCAATCAACCGCGTGATCTCCGTCTGCACCATGCTTCGGACCTCCCGTTCCATCTTGAGCTGCTTGTGTTTGGAAACCAGGTCATCGAATGACGTATTGAACTGTCGGAACTTTTCCTTCACCCCATCCCGGTCTCGGGACGACATCGACTTGATCATGGCCGCCGAATCCACGGTAGCCGCCGTCGACGGAGGTCGCGGCGCTCGATTCGTATATTGCACGTCGAACAGCAGGATCGAGCATTCCTTCCATGCGTCGACGTATGCCTGAACCGACTTCTTTCGCCACATCTCCACCTTCGGAGCCAGCCCGGAAAGAAGACTGGCCAGCTCGCTCGTCCGGATGCCGCGGTCGATCACCGCCACATTGTTGGCGATGAAAATCCCGGCCACCCCTCGAGACTTCATTTGCTTCGCCTTCCCCTCCAGCGAGCCGACGAGGGCGTCGAGCATATCGCTGGCATAGTGTGCGAACAGCGACGGGCCATCCGCTCCCACATCGAATGCCTTATTGCTAGACGCCGCGCTGGACGAGGACGCGGACCACCCTCCGTCTCCAAGAGCTCGCATGACGCTGGTCAATGGTTCCAAAAAGCCGGCCAATGATTGGAGGCGCCTCATGACTTCCGCGGTAAGCGGGATGGTCGATGCATCCGAAGGTAGGACAGCGAGGCTTTGCGCGCGGGACCGGGTATCCTCGAGCAGCATAGTCACTGCTGCCTTCGCGGTGTCTCGGATTGGTTTGAGCGCATCGGACAATTGGACTTTCATGGCGCTTCCGGTGGTGCGTTCCAGATCCACCGACACCTTTTGGATCACTTCGATGATTTCGAAGGCAAGGTAGCAATCCGTAATGATGTTCGATTTGATGTGGTTGTTCAGCTCTCGAAGGGTTTTATTGAACTCTGAGAAGCTGCTGTTGCACGTGGTGGTAAACACCCTGATCCACTCATCTCGCGGAAAGATGATGTATACGTTTTCGTATTCGGATACGTATAGTCCCGCCAGACAATTCGCGTATGTCCCGATACCTGACGTCCCTCGCCGATACAGCGTATCCGGTGATGTTTTTCTCGCTGTCGACACCGACGCCGAAGCAAGGTTGCGTAGTGAGATGGCAATATACTCGCCTCGGACGTCGGTATAGATCTTCACCGAAGGATACTCGCGCTTCCCCTGTGTCGAGGTCTGGGCAACAGAATCCATGATGTGTGTGTTGATAGTTTGTAATAATGTGACCTTCTCTTGTGGAATCTTCGGGAATGGAAGCTGCTTGGTGATAAAATGGAGCGGTTCAACTGGCCGAGCATCTTCTCGCAATGTATCCCTGAATATGTCTTCCATCTGCATGGTGCCTCCTTTCAGCCACGTCTCAATCTCGCTCATTGCTTGCTGATTGCACTGGAAGTTCGAGTTCTTTAGCTCTGCTAACGAACGCGTCGCCCGCTCCAGCGATGCAATGTAGTCTGGCAATCCCACTTGCCTGGGACCTGCTTTCACGATTCGCTCTTCTCGTCGGGCCCCCTCAACTGGCTCGAATATCCGATCGATCGCATCGATGACATGGTCGATGTTGCCATTCATCGTCTGGAGCCCCGACGTGTTACCGTAGACCGGTCGAATCGCGTCTTCCATATTCTTGCCATTGGTCTCCAACCTGTTCAGGGAGCCTTGGATCTTCTTCCTGAGTCCATCCAGCTTATCGATGTTGGCAGTGAGCACCTCGACTTCGGCGCTATCTTCCGCCAGGGCAGTTCGGTGGACGTCGGGCATGTTGTTGGTGGTAGCGGGTCGAGTGTTCTAGAGGAGCGGTCCCTCGAAGGCGTCGATAGCTTGAGGTGCTATGTATTGTGGTGGTAAAGGATAAAACCGGTTCGGGGTTCTAGTATGAGAGGGGTAGAAGACATCAGTCGTAAAGATGATCCGCTGAGATCCCGCTGGTGCGCGCTGCGGCCATTCTACATCATGACTGCGCGATCAGGAGGATGACCAAAGACATCCACGCGGTAGAGAGGACAAGAGCTAGTACCGCGCATGTAGACTCCCGTAGCTGAAGTCAGGCACTTGACTGGAGGGGTGCGGATAACAACGATAAGGTCCGAGTAACCAAGGAATAATACAGAGTTCCCTAAATTCTAACACCAGTATAGGTACAGGACGTCTATCCGTAGCTTGGTCGATCACTTCAAGACTCAAGTTGCCTGTTGTCACTTGTCAGTTCCGTTGTCGGTCGTCACGCTTAGCTTGAGCGACAGCTGCAAGGAACAAGGAAAAGAGGCCTGTGATTGGTTCATCCCCAATACCTTACGTCAATCCGACAATATTACATTCGTGCCATGGTTCCAAGGCACAAAAAGGGACGTCAAAGTCATGATTGTGCCCTGAGTAGTTACTTCGTACAATCATCAGACAATACCTCGAACTCATCGAAACATGGCAAGGAGATAGCTATGGTTTCCATTCGGAGGTAACCTTTCGCCAAAAAGGTACTGGTTCTACCAAGCATTCCGAGATATGACATCCAAGTCAGTTATGAATGCTATTCCACGCAACAGATGGAGGCCGTCGGCATGTCCCAGGATCAGTAAATGCTATGCTTATCATTTCCCAAGGTCGGTCAAGCAATGAACAATGCAATTGCTTCGCATTCGGTTCCTAGGGTCAACGAAACATGCTTACGAATACCTAGATCATATATATCGAGGAGGTCGCACTCGTGGCGAGCTTCGAAAGGACGCCTTCATCAGCAAAAGTCATTCATCTGTCTAGCTGGGTCCATTAGTTGCGTTGTCGTGGGATTAAGTCTCTATTTGAACGGAAACCTTGTTCCATTGTATGAAGGGCGAGCATTTTGCGATGGGCCAAGGTCGGGACCGTCGTGGCCTTCGGAAGGGCCCGTTGTGATACACCGGGGCCGGAGGTTTAAGTCTGGTGATACTATTTCTGAAGACCCCGAACCGCTATCTCAGACAGAGGTGGTGGAGGACAATGATACTCGAAAGGAGTCGATGCCAATCGACGACACGCCCCCAGAGGATGGGCCATCAAACGTCCAATCCAACACGGGGACTGCCAACTGGTCTTCTGTTCAGGAGAAGATAACCGAGTTCTTGATCCCTGATTGGGTTCGTGTACTCCCCGAATATATCACGAAGTTACAGAAGGAAGTGTCACGGGCACCCGGATCTCTTGCCGACATGATTTGGCAGGAAGCGAATGACCCCGAGATGCATCCGGAGATCATCTGGGACTGCCAAGTTCGTATATCGGACACCCTGTGCGAAGAGGAACGTGCGTTCGTCAAGAAACGCAAAATGGCCACTCGAAGAGCGCTGGCCGGATACCTTGACATGAACGAAGCGGAGATCCATCTGGACGATGTGCCGACCATTGCTATCTGCGGCTCAGGAGGCGGACTTAGAGCGCTTGTTGCAGGTTCATCGTCTTACCTGTGCACTAAAGAAGCTGGATTGTTTGACTGCGCTACTTACACGGCGGGTGTAAGCGGTAGCTGCTGGTTACAGGCTCTCTACTACTCCTCTTTGACTGGTCAAAGCCACCGGAAACTGATCAATCATCTGAAACGCCGACTGGGAGTGCACATTGCCTTCCCACCCTCCGCAATGAGCCTTCTCACAAGCGCCCCCACCGACAAGTACCTTCTTAGCGGCCTTCTTGAGAAGACGCGAGGTATGCCTGATGCTGATTTTGGCATCGTGGACGTATATGGACTGCTTTTAGCCGCACGTCTCATGGTGCCAAAAGGCGAGCTAGGAGTTGACGCCCTGGACATGAAAGTCTCCAGTCAGAAGCGGTTTCTAGAGTCTGGAGACCACCCGATGCCAATATATACATGCGTCCGGCACGAGATACCGGCCGTAGACATGGACTCCCACACCGCATCGGCGGAACAGGCGCTGAAAGAGACATGGTTTCAGTGGTTCGAAATGACGCCCTACGAATTCTGGTGCGAGGAACTCGGTGCTGGCATACCGATGTGGGCTCTTGGGAGGAGTTTCCACGATGGCGCTTCGCAAAAGCGGGATAATGGCCTATATTTGCCCGAAGTTCGTCTGTCTACCCTCCTTGGGATATGGGGCTCCGCATTTTGCGCGTCGCTATCGCATTACTATAAAGAGGTTCGACCCCTTTTCAAAGGCGCGACAGGATTCGGGCGCCTTGACCATATTCTCGCCGAAAAGGACGGTGATTTGATTAAAGTACATCCGATCGAACCCGCCGCCGTTCCCAATTTCGTCGACGGCTTTAAGGATGCACTGCCTCGACATGTGCCAGACAGCTTGGTCGAATCCCCCCAGTTGCAGCTCATGGACGCAGGGATGAGCAACAACCTTCCCGTATATCCCCTTCTGCGGCCAGGTCGTGACGTGGATATTCTCATTGCCTTCGATGCGAGTGCAGATGTGAGGACTGATAATTGGCTTCATGCTGTGGATGGATATGCCCGGCAAAGAGGGATTAAGGGATGGCCCGTCGGCGCAGGCTGGCCACCTCCCGATGCGACCGATGATGAGGTGACCGAGCAACTGGCTAGCGCACAAGCCGAGACAAAGAGAGACGTGGATGGGAAGATGGCCGCTGCAAATTCGGGCAGTAAAAGTGAAGACGCTCGCCCCCAGAACGTCGATAGACAACCAGGCTTGGGGCACAGTAGCTCGTCGAAACAGTACCGAGCATCATCTGGTGCTCCTCAGCCAGGGCACGACAAAATCGAACCTTCTTCGCGACGACAGAAGCGCGAAAAATCCGACCTCACGTTTTGCAATGTTTGGGTCGGAACGGCGGAAGAGCGCGAGTCTGACTCTGACCCACTGCCCTCCAAACTCGTGGAGCAAGATTGGGAGCTTACACGACCAAATGCTGGCATATGCGTCATCTATTTTCCATTTCTTTCCAATCCTCGTGTCGCTAGCGTTGATCCGATGTCGTCTGATTTCATGTCGACTTGGAACTTCGTTTATACGCCGGACCAGATCGATAAGGTGGTGTCGTTGGCACGGGCGAATTTTGAAGAGGGGAAGGACCAAACGAAGAGGACGGTCAGAGCGGTGTACGAGAGGAAGAAGAGACTGCGGTTGGGACGGGAGGAGAGGGAATGGAAGGAAAGGTGGGCACGACGCTTGCGGATAACGAAACAAATGAAGCATCACGGCGGTGACCATTTCACCTGAAGGGAATTCAATCAATCGTTCGATTTTCCGGAGATTCTTCCATCCTTGTTCCCACCTAGACGCCATAAATACACGGCAAGCAAGACGGCCCAGCACCTGAGACTCCAGTATCCTGGAATAGTTGAACCGAATCCCTCCCAATACTAGATCCAATCGTCGTAACCGGAGGCATCGTACATGTACGAGTAGGGGGAATAATATGACGGGAAATCATCGAAATCGTCGTCTATCCAGTCGGAGTCGTACAAGTCGTCTCCATAGAAGTCGTAAGGGGAGTCGAATGCCCGCCGTTGCCCACCCAATAACGACCTCCGCCACGAACCACCGTGTCGACCGCCTCGCCCTAACGAACCGAACCGTCCTGACATCCCGTATCTGGAGCGGAGAGGATCTCGGAAACCGCTGCGACTTGAACCAAGCCGGCCGATGCCTCGCATTCCCCGCATCCCCGATAATCCCATTCCCATTCCGGTCCCCATCCCCGATGACCCCATCCCCATTCCTGACCCCATCCCCATTCCTGACCCCATCCCCATTCCTGACCCCATCCCCATTCCTGTCCCCATCCCCATTCCTGACCCCATCCCCATTCCTGTCCCCATTCCCATTCCTGTCCCCATCCCTGTCCCCATCCCCATCCCATACCCTCCCATGTATGGGCTTCCTAGCATCGGGTTGCATTGACCTCCGAGGCCGTAGCCATAACCGTAGCCGTAGCCACGCCGCTGCGAGTTTTGACGGTCGAACCGGTCGCGATTTCGGGATTGGTTGAGTCCACCGCTTCCATTGCTGAAGTTGTAAAAGCCACGCGAGGGAGAGCTAAGCGTCATGCCCTGTCTACTGAGAGGATCCATGCTCTTCAAGTTCGACTGTCAATGTGCGGTGGGAGGCACTTGCGGATATTAATATCCGCTCAATAGAGAGGCCTTCTCAGCTCCGGCTGTCAAACGAAGCTTGCCTTGTGTCAAGCACTGACTTGCGGCCTGCTCGCTGCCCAAGCGAAACCAGCAAGCGAAATGGGGGGTTGGTAATCTGCAAGGGCAAATCTGAGTACACATTCAAATGGTTCCGATGTTCCTATGAATGCTCTGCAGTTGAGCAAGGAAGTTGTGAGATAGGAGTCAATGCCCCTGAAAGGCAGTTGAGCAGTTTGAGTAGCCTTGGTGGTAAGGGAGGTAGGTCTGTTCCAGATGCTGTCCATTGTTGCGGGACGAAGAATGGATCCAAGGGTCGGTGGGGCTACATATACGTGGAGAGGGGTTCAGTACAAACCTGATCAGGAGTGGCTGTTCGCTGCTTCACGGGAGCAAAGAGGGAATGTGGAGCACAGCCGTCGGTATGATGTACACTAGCATGTGATGAGTGGTAGACATTACATCTTTTGTCACGGCGAGACAAGCGATTACGCTCGATTGACATTAGTGGATCAGCTTGTGGTCCCCGGGATTTTAGGATTGAGAGAACCTGGGTGTCAAGTCTGTAGCAAACAGTTGCGCTTCTGTGGTACCACTGGGGTTCAGCACAGGACAGGAAGAGCAAACAGCATGGAGTAGCAAACAATGATGCCAGTCCTGAGCTTGCGGAAACTATTCCGTAGGCATGAAAGAAACGACTAGGCCATCAGATTGAACAGATATCGGATCAAGAGCAAATTACCAAGGCGATATGACTACCAATGACAAGAGGAGAAGAATGGGGGTTATAGCAAATGGAGAGGGACCAGCTCTGCTTCAGTGGTGTATCATATGGTTGAAGGAGGGATTAACGAAAGGGGGGGTGATGGTGTGCGGGGCAATGTACATAGTAATTTAAGCACAGGAATGAAGAGGAGGGGATAAGAACAGTTCGGTACAGCATCTAGCAACTGAGGGTAGTTACCCAGTGAACCTGAAAGATAAGCAAGCGATGAAGGGAGTGATATTGGACACTTGGAGAGGAGATGGATGGATGGACCATGGTTGAGACGAGAGGGGACTTGGAACCGCGAACTTGATTGGACACCTGAGGCTGTCAGGCAGTTCAAAGTTTGGCTCCAGCGAACGATAAAACCCAAGTTGTCAGCAACATAGTCATGTGACAAGACCGATGCCTGGTCTCCAATTTCCTCCCCAGCGCGAGCTGTGACTTGTGCGTGGGAGACTCTGCTCTCTCTCTCTCTTCTACACAATCTTCACCACTGCAACCACCACTACATCATCTAACTGATCCTTTTCCTCTCTCTGACCCTCCATTTCCTGCGCCGCTTTTGTGTCTCTTGTGACACCACCAGCCTTTTTCCCTGAGAGATCTTCAGACATTCGAAACCTCCATACAACTTCTGCTCTCCCAATTCTATTTGCTAGACCTTCCCCTAGCCACCGCCTCCTCCATCCGACTCCAAATATGGCACCCTCCACTTTCGCATCAGCAGCTGCGGGAGCCAATTCAAGCCTTTCGAGGACAGACAGCGCCGAATGGTATGTATATTGCCATGCTTGCCTCCCTTTGCTTGCTCTTCTTCCATCCTTTGTATCACAACCGGGTTCGACAGTTTCGCCTTGGGAGTGCGCCCTCGGTCCCAAGTCCGCGATATTGCTGCGATGAAATCGCCTGCAATGTCAGGCTTTAGGACGAAAAGAAAGCCGATCCCACCCATTTTGGTGGCATGCGTTCTTTCCGTCCTATTTTTACACTGGACATGTGGACGCGTCTGGATTCACAACCTCGATTCCCACCACTTGCCCCCGACATGAATTTACTTCGCATCGCCCGCACACTTTTAAATATACCCCCCAATTGTTTTATCTCATATTCACGTCGCATTGTTTCATTCCAAACCGCCACCAGCGCTAGTCCACGATTCCAAGCACCATATTTGCCAGGTTATCAAATTGAGACTTTTCTAACGCTTCTTGAACAGGCAACGACGACCAAATGGCGCAACCCTCACCATGCGACGCCCTTCATCCGCAACGAATCCGCAACCTACTTCACGCGATCCTTCTGCTCAGCGCGATCCTCCAGCCGTAGCCGGGGTCTATGTTCCGCCTCACATGTCAAGGAACGGCGCCACGGAGCACAGATATTCAAAGGACGAGCTGCTTTCCCTCTACGGTGGACACCAAGACGGAGGTATACATGATGCCTCGGGCCTGTTCATGTCGGGATGGGATCCAAACGATGCCACAGACGGCACTACGGTCGGTGCGGACGTTTGCTGGGATAGTGGTGGACATGTGCGACCGTTGGGTCTGGTCGAGTTGTCTGCGGAAGAACGCGAAGTTTTCGCAAGTACCGTCAACTCCCCCTTAAAACCACCGACACAAGCCGGAGGAAAAGACTCGGGCAACAAAGATGGCATGTCCATGCGCAAGACCTCAATATCCCATGGTCAGAATGGCCCCGATAAATATGGACTCTCCTCTCCGACTTCTGCTCGCCCCAACCGGCGTCGTGAGGCCGGCGACGCATATCCCTTCCCTTCGGCTTCCAACCCGACTCTCGGCTCCCGGCTCTCGAAAGACGACTCGGCTAACGTCACGCCCCCACCATCGATCCTTCGACGGCTAACGGATTTCAAGGATGGCGGAGAAGAAAAGGAGCACCTGCGCGAGCGGGAGGGTGCTGCTGACCTATCTACACCGATCAGTGGGTTTAAACGGGGCGCCGGCGGACATGGCAACGCGATACCCGGCTCCGGGTCTCCATGGCCAGCGTCATCGCCCAGCAACGCATTCGCCCCTACGGGGACTTTCGGGAATTTCGGGCTTGGTGGTCACGGTCAGCCTGCCGCAGGCGACAAAAGACCAGGTTTCGGCAGTATGAGAGGCGAGAGCAGATTCAAAGGTTTGATGAAAGATGCCACGGAGGACCCACCGTCTTCGCGCGGGGGCCACGATCGACAGGCCGAGCTAGAAACGGACCGCATCCAATCGTGGATGGAGGCGCGCACTCGCCGAACAACGAGCAATATCACCGACCCTTTCCCTGACGACGATGGACAAAGCGGAAGTGCCGCTCTACTCGAGGAAAGCTCGCCCCATGAAGTCTCTAGCGTCGGCACTTCGAGCAGAGTTGAGACCAGAGGAGGTCCAGGATTGGCTGCCTTCGGCATGACAGCGGACAACGCTGGTTTCTCTCGCGATGTGCAGCACGAGACGCCTGCCAAACAGAAGGCCCCGCAAGGGACGCATGAACCAATGAGTCCTACCGATACCAACCCATACCAGAGTCCCGATCATGAGCGTACCGATCACGATGAAGCTGCCATGAATGGTTCGGATATTCTTCAGAATCGGCTTCCCCGGCTTAGCGAATTCAGCGCCGATCCTAACATGACAACTCTACCTGGCCTTGGATCAATTGGTGGATTCGGACGGACCCAAGTCACATTCGATCCGGCCGGCAGTGATAGGAGCCAGACCTCTAGCGCAGGGCCTTCGCGAGGCGGATTCCCTAACCTGGGTGGACTTGGAGGGCTCCCTGGACTCGGGGGTCCCTCGGGATGGTCCAATGCTCCCGGCACTTCCACACCCTCAAAAGAGCGCGCTGGATTCGCGTCTTTCGGAGATGGGATGTTCGGTTCCATGGCGGACCTTCAATCGCCCAATTTGGCAGGGCTCGGATCAAGCAATATGTTTGGTCCTGGAGCTACCCCCGGGGGCGCCACGGGGACCATCGGACGTGGCGGGAAGATTGGTTCCCTGTTCCCACAGGCTCTACAAGACCAAATGCGTGCAAGTGAGATCCCTAAACTGGGCGAGGAGAATGCCAATGATGGTGGTCCGTCCGTGTTTGGTTCCATCGGAAAGCCTGGATTCGGGTTTTCGGGTCCACCCCGGGACTCGGAAAGCCCTCTCCGAACCGCTCGGAGTTTCTTTGACGAGGTCCCTGGACCTGGGATCCGCCCAGAAGCGCAGCATGCTGGTAGTGATCCGGGCTTTACTTCTCCTCTGCAGCAGCTTGGCAGCGTATCCGCATCGATTCCTCCAAATCTGGGTATTCAACGTGGCATCGCTCCCCAAGCCCAGCCCGCCTCCACTCCTGGAACGGGCCAGCCTCCTCCGGCCCAGCAGCGAACCATGGTGATGCCCGATCGAATGCGATGGATCTACAAAGATCCGCAAGGCAACACGCAGGGGCCATGGTCCGGCCTGGAAATGCACGAGTGGTACAAAGCGGGCTACTTCACGGCCGAGCTTCTGGTCAAGAAAGCGGAGGATATAGATTACGAGCCTCTCGCAAGCCTCATTCGGCGTATAGGAAATTCTCGCGAGCCATTTCTCGTTCCCCAAATCGGCATCCCACACGGGCCCCCTACCGGCCACTACGCTGGCGGAACAGGTGCTTCGGTGGGAACTCAACCTCCATTCGCCAATAGCTTCCCTAGCTTTGGGACCACCCTCACTGCTGAGCAGCAGAATGCTTTGGAAAGACGTAAGCAAGAGGAGCAGTACCTGATGGCTCGCCAAAAGGAACACCTCGCTCAACAACAGCTGCTTTCCAAGCAGATGATGCAGGGCCAATCGAGCATTCTTCCGCCGTCATTGAACCACCATGGCAGTGCACAAAGCCTTCAGAGCCAGCCCAGTTTCGGATCCATCACTTCCCCTACCGGATATCAACTTCCGTCTGCTCAAGGGTCCGTTCCTGGACCTCCAGGATCTGGCTCCCTTGAAGGAATGTATCGCGGACCTGGCGCTCCAGGAACATCTTCAAGCACTCAAATCCCTCCTATTGGCAGTGGGCCCGATGCCCATCGTCCCAATGAGGTTGCAATGATGGAACGGTTGTCGATCGGCCGAGGCCAACAACCTCCAGCCCAGTGGCACCAAATGCAAACCGATCTACATTCGCACCAGGCTGCTGCCATCGCGAACGAACGAGCGCGCCTTCAACGGGAACAGTCGGAATTCGATTCCCTTCAGCAGCGACCCGGTCCAGCAAACCAGCAAGCTCAGCTGACATTCGAACGGCTTCAGGAATTCCATGACCTTCGAAAACAGATCGAGAATGAACAGCAGGCCGGCATGGATCCCTCATACGAAGGGCATAATGAGCAACTCGCAGCCCTTGCCCATCAGATTCACCAAGCCCAGCTTGAAGCCTCGACCGCTCCGAGCCAGATCTCGTCCCATGAAGACTACGGCGTGGAAGAAACCATCGCGGACAGTATGCTTTCTCTGTCCGAGCAAGTCCAGAAGGTCGTCTCTGCAAAGCAGACCCCCACTGTACAGTCGCCTTGGCAACGGATGGACCCATCACATTCTCAGCCCTTGCCGCCGCCACAGTCCAACTCACCCATGCCTGCGCCCGTCGCTCAACGTAAACAGAACGTCGCCGAAGCGTTACACGCGGAGTCGCGTTCCCAGAATCAGACTCCTTCCGTTGATACACCAAGCACTTCGCTCGCGCCTTGGGCAAAAGATGTGGCGGAACCGATCAAAGGCCCGTCACTTAAGGAAATTCAGGAAGCCGAGGCCAGGAAAGCCGCCCAACAGGAGGAGGTCGCGGCGGCTGCTCGTCGTGCGATCCTGGAGAGAGAGATGCTTAATCAGAAAAACCAAGCTCCCGTGCCAGCTCCGGGTTTGCCTTCTAGCTCAACCTGGGGCAACGCGCAACCTCCGACTCCTCAAGCCCCAGCCGTGCCACCGTGGGCGAAGCCGACCGTCAGTAAGGCGGCACCGCAGAACAACGCACCAAAGAAGACCCTACAGCAGATTCAAAACGAGGAAGAGGCGCGGAAACGAGCGGCCGTGGCGGCAGCAGCAGCGGTAGCGAGTACGGCGAGCCCCAGCAGCCCATCCCCCTCCTTGTCGACCGGTAAGCGGTATGCCGACCTTGCCAGCAAAGTTGTTCCAGCTCCGTCAAGTGCCAGCGGTGCTAGTGGTGTCGGTGGTGCTAGTGGTGCCTGGATGACGGTTGGTGCAGGAGGCAAGCCCAAGCTTCCAGCAACTACCCCTACAGCTCCTGCTGCGATCCGATCCAATAGCACGGCGAATGTGGCGGCCGCTAGGCCTAAGCCGGTCACCATCGCTTCACGAAGCACGACCGCAGGTTCCGGACCTATCGGCCAAGTGAACGCACACGAAGAATTCAAGAAGTGGGGAGTTGCCGAGCTTCGCCATGATCTTAATAAGGGTATCAATGGTGAGTTGACAAATTACTTCTGGTCAATGATGATGTCAGCTAACATGAAATAGTTGATGACTTTGTTCAAACGCTCCTCAGCCTCCCATCCGAAATGGACGTGATCACCGAGGCGGTCCATTCCGTGTCTCAAACCATGGACAGCCGCCACTTCGCCGAAGAATTCATTCGACGCAACAAGCTTGCTGCGAAGGGCATCGTCGAAACAACGAACACGGCGTCCCCTTCCACTGCGAGCGACAACAAAAGCGGCGGCTGGAGCGAGGTCGCGAAGAAGGGTGGCAGTGTTAGCACGACCAAGGAGGAGCCGAACAATTTCCGCGTGGTCGCAGCGAAGAAGAAGGGCGGCAAGCGCTGAATATGTGGTCTTACTGTTTGCCATGTCGAGCACCCTCGGAACAGTAATTCCTATTTCTCTTTTTTAAACAGCATTGGGAGGCATTGTCGAGCGTGCATTTCATGTTAGATCCACGGTGCTGCATAGCGGCTCTACAAGGCGATGATGATGCATCAAGAAGGGGTGGTCCGCAAGGCCGTGCGTGTACGACCAGTCTTAAATTCATTGTAGCATAGCTAAATTTTAATCGACTCCACTACACGAAGCGCAAAGTAGTGAGGACCGAATAATCGTCGTCATTCGGAAACAAAATATTCAAGGGTAATCCGATTCCTATTGTCGTCATAGGGTCAATGATCTCATCAGACGGAATGGACCGATCCGTTGCCCACATCCCCCACATCCCGTGCAGAGTACCGAACTCCTTCCTTTTGACTCATCAGCTAACTTACGGCTTCTATTCCGCCTAGTTGTTCGTTTCTGCTACATTATTTGAAGATAATAGTAAGTACTAGACTTCAACTTGACATGATACTCGTCCACGAAATCATCAAGCAGTGTTCTCATCTCAGAGCAAAAAGCGAAACCCTTTCCCAGCCGCCTCCTCCGGCACGGCGCCACCCGACGACATGACCCCATCCACATGCTCTCCGCGATCCAGCTTCTTGTTTAGCCGCTGCAGCATGAAATAAAGGATCGTCGCCATCACGAGCGCCACAAACAGCGTGGCGCAATTGACGCTCATCGCGACGGCGTATCGCGGCCCTGCCGACTTCGGGTAGAGATACGAGGCCCAAATTTGAGCACAGTTGGACACGGCGTTGATGAAGGCGAGGCTTGCTGCGCGCTTTGAGGGAGGTCGGGGGATACAGTTGGAGATGTACCCCAAGATGACGACTAGAATAGTAGAGGTCAGAAATGGAATCCGTTCAGTCTGGTCAGTGGCAACTAACCGTATGAGCTTGAGTCAGGTTAGTGATTGTTCACAAGTCAATCAAGACTTAAATAAATAGGCAAGTTGGAACACTTACGGATAGATTCCTGATAACATGAGCATCATTGCTACATATCTGTAGCCCGCGTTAGATGGAAATGTTTTATGCTATCAAGTAGTCCTTAATTGATGACCTCACCTAGGCGCCACCGCCGTTGTAGCCGAAGCTAATATAAACGCTGCAATCCCAACTAGTAGGGGTAAAGAGATATGGCGGTATCGTTCGCCAGTGCGGTCTGCATGCCATGCGTTTAGAAACGAGGTAATGACGGCTAGGACGTACGGCGGCGCAGTAAGTAATAATGTGGGAATAGGGTTGTAGCCCAACGTCTCCACTCTAATTTTGGTAAGCCGGATTCAATGACTGGAGTGGAAAGGGGGAAGTGAAGGGGTTACTCACACGGTGGGGAAGAAATTCGTGATCGAGGCGGCATTCACGACTGCTGTCAGCTGAATTGCAAGGATGAACACCTTGATATCAGTTATGGCTAGCTTGAAGCCATGCCAGAATGTCTGATCGGCGCTACCGGTCCAGTCATCCATGCCTATATCTTCCTCCAGCCTATAGATCGCAAGCTCTCGTTCCTCTTCCGAAAGCCATTTGGTGGTTCGAGGAAAGTTGGGAAGGATAAACGCGGCAGCAATAGCTATGACGATTGTGATGGCCCCTTCGATGTAGAAGATCCACCTCCATGCCCGTAAACCGCGAGCCCCGTCCATACCGTCTGCTACACCAGCGGTAATGAGACCTGAGAATGCGCCTGAAATGAGGGACCCTGGAAATTCTTAGCCCTTTTTTTACAGTGTCAGGATACTTGGGGGGTTACCGGAGTAGAGGATGGCAGTGCGGAATCCTAGTTCCTTACGAGTGTACCAGCAAGACAAGAAATACAGGCAACCTGGCTGTTTTCATATTAGTTGTGCTCACCAAGTACACTGAAGACGTGATACATACGAAATACGCAGCTTCAACGAAACCCAGGGCGAATCGAACCGCAACAAGGCCACCATAGCTATTTACGGTACCTGTCAGAGTGCTGACAAGTCCCCAAACCACCATGCAGGTTGAGAGGTATATGGATGGTCGTCCGATCTTGTTCAACAGCAGGTTCGAAGGCACTGTTTCCGATTAGCAGTTGAGGAGGACCATGGAAGGGGTCAAGGGGTCAAGGGGTCAAGCCTTTTACCTTGCATTAGGACATATCCAACGAATAAAATGCTGACCGCAAGTTGAAACTGAGCGCTGGTAAGTTGTAGCTCATCTGTGGTGTGTCAGGAACGGCCAAAAAGTCGCTGCCGCTTTTGGACTGACCTTCAAGTCCGGCCAACCTAGCGGTGGCTATATTGTTCCTGTCCATGTCAGCTACCATAGTGGCAGCTTTATCAGTCCTCCCTACATACCTGTCTAAATAATTCCTAATCCAATGGCGTCAGTGAAAGCGTGAAAGCCAGTTAATTGCAGGCGCGTACATGATATACCTAACTCTTGTCAGTGGGAGGGTGAGCTAACAACGACAAAGAAGTACATAATTATGACCATAGGAAGCAGACGGAAATCAATCTTCTGCACAAGTTTCCGTTCGAAAGAGACGCGATAATCATAGCTCATCGCTCCAATTGATGCGGGAGGCTCGATAGCCCTCCGTGCTGAGGCAGCACCAATGCCAGTGACATCTCCATGCGAACGAAATTCATCGTGGGAACCCCTCTCTTTCACAGGATATTTGTCCATGCTTTCTCTAAAGCGTCTCTGAGATGAGGCCATGTGAAGCGATCTAGTGGAAGATGAGGATGTAGAATAGAGGTGGGAATGGTTTAGGAGCATGAAAAAGTGGGAAATTCATGTAACTAAATAATGATATGGCATTTTACCCAGTGTCTCTTTGCGACCATCATGATCATCATGACCATCATGACCGCTTTCCGTCTCACAATGCCTTGGTTTGCGGGATTCTCCAGGGAGACCGAACTCCCGCTGATCTTCAACGTCACTTATGCACAATGCTCTAGGGAAGTGGGAATCCATGACATTTAGGAAAAATCCTAGGGGGCCGTCATTTCATTGGAGGAGGTTGCATGCGATCGTCACCAGTTACTCAGCCACTTCGTTTCCTAATCAAGCAGGTCGTCTTGGTTCATAAAATAGGTCTGTGGTGCATAAGGCGACCGTTCTGCCCCAAATCATCACTTGCGGAGCTAGCACGGCAGTGCCCGCGACGGTGCCTGGGTGGGGATACTGTGTAAGTGTGTAGTGCCAGGCCTGCAGTGTCAAGTGTCCGTGGCGGTGTCCGTGCCTCCGTGGCGTAGGTCACACCGTCACAGCACGTGCTTCAAGTTCAGGAACCAAAGAATCAGAAAGCTGGAGAGGAATTGTATTTTCATTAAAGACCATATTTTCAATTTCACCACCATCTTCACATCTCTTTCAATTTTACACCATCCAACATGCCGAAACGCGGCAATTTTTCAGAGGAAACCCTTCAAAAGGCACTTGAGAAGGCCAGAGATCAAAAAAAAGAGGGGAAAAAGGTCAACTTCTCGGCTTTGGAGCGCGAATTCCAAGTCGGTCGGTTGGTCATTAAGGGCCGTCTTGAGGGCACCCATACATCATATTCCAACCGCTCGCGTTACCAACGATCGACCAAACTCGATGAAGGACAAGAAAGGGCTCTTATCGAGTGGATTCATCTTCTCGATACAAGGGGAGCGCCTCCGACACCGAACGAGATCGAAAATTGCGCCAATTCTATCCTCCGCCGGAACGCCCCAGACTCGACCCAGCCGCCTCAGGTTGGTAAGATGTGGAAATATAACTTTATTAAACGTCACTCTCTTCCTCTTAATGATCGAAAGCCAATCAAAGAGGACCGTCTCTACGCTAAGGATCTTGAGGTTGTTCGCCATTGGTTCCAACTCTTAACGGAACAGGTCGTGGAGCATAAGATCGATGCCCGGAATATATATAACTTCGACGAAAGCGGCTTCCGCCTTGGAGGGGGAAAACGTCAAAAGGTGGTTAGTTTCCAACCGGAGGCTAAACGAGGTAGTTCGAGTACGGAGACAGGCGAATCGGTTACCGATATCGAGTGTATTGCCGCCGATGGCTTCGTTCTTCCGCCCTATTTTGTCCTTAAGGGTGAGAACCATCTTGAACGGTGGTACGACAGTCCTCGTATTCCAGGCGACTACCGGATCAATATCTCAACCTCTGGCTGGTCAAACGATCTAGTTGCCTTCGATTGGATTCAACATTTCCACCGGCATACGCAGCACCGCGTTACCCTAGGCGGGAAACGGCTTCTCCTTATGGATAACCATGGGTCGCATCTTACGAACGATTTCATCGAATTCTGCCATGCCGTTGATATTATTCCCTTTCCATTTCCGCCTCATACGACACATTTCCTTCAACCTCTAGACGACAAGCCGTTTCTTGCCTTGAAGTACTATTTCCGGCAATCGAATACCAAGGTTTCACGGTGGGGTTTCTTCGCGGCCGATAAGGCATCCTTCCTCGATGAGATGCCTCAGATTCGCGAAAACGCCCTTAAACCACGTACCGTTCGAAATTCCTTTAAGGAGAGGGGTCTTTGGCCGATAGATCCGGAGAAGATTCTATCAATACTTCGTGATCAGAGGGATGACGGCCCTGATCTTCAAATATACAATGGGTCTTCTCCTCCACCAACCTCAAGTATTACGGCCACTCCAAGCGTATCTCCACCCAATACCATTCGAACGGCACGCCGGAGACAGATGAAGATCGTAAATACGCCCGAGGCCCTATTTTCGAGCCGGAAATACCAACGTCGCATCCGCCAAGCGATCCAGGCCAATATCCGGGCGGTCAGGCTCCTGGAGGAGCTTCAGGTCGTAGTTTCGGATATCCAACGCCGCTAAAGGCAAGAGAAAAGGTCAAAGACCGAGCGGCATGTAAAAATGGGCCTTAGCCAGACGGGTGCCTTGGATGTCCGGCAGGCGAAGAGACATATCGATGCGCGGGGCGAGGAGGGGCGAAAGGCCAAGATTAGGAAGGCACAGCAGGAATGGGGGCGGGAAAAAAGAGAAGGGAACATCTCCCATACAGGAATTACCCGTGGAGGAGGAGAATTTGGGTTTTAATTTTAATGCGTTGCCACTTGCCAGAATTCGAGTAATACGTCTCTGATATCGAAATTGAAATTATGATCTATAATGAAAATATGGTGTGGGTCCAAGGGCCACGGATACTCCGTACTTATCACCACTGAAGTAACTCGCTAATTACGCGATCAACATTCAACCGTGATTAGGACTTCAAGACTCGCCCGCCCTGTCAAGTGTCAGCACAGTGTGTGGCTGAATCATTGAAATGTGGCTGAGTTCTGCGGAGGCGCTTGATGCCCCAGGCTACAAGGCATAAAAACATTACCCTCCTACCAAGCCACATGCCGTCCAATCCTTCGGCTTCCCATCCTGTCTTGGGCCTGTCCAGTCACACATGGGCCGACCGAAGTTGGCCCGACGGGCTCAGGAATCAATCAATCAATCCTGTCCAGCCACGCCAGCCTGTGCCTGAACTGGTGGACACCACGACACCAGGCGCTGGCTGAGGGTGTTGTATTTATTAATCGACATCTGCAACGAGCTTTATCCGCGAAGACCCCAACTCTACGGCGTAGATTCGAACACAATAGGTACGGAGTATTGCAAGTGGTTTTGCTGTGGTTTTCCGTGGAGTTATACATTATTCGGATAACTCATCCGGGCGGCGAAATTTTTCATGCTAGCATCCCGGTGTATTACACAGAGTCCGTCCCTTTAAATTAACCTATCCATTTTATTGACTGTTTTATGTCGGCACAGGAATTCAACGTTTAATAGGAGATGGGTCTGAGTTTTCGGAAATCATGGGAATGGTTTCGTGGCTGAAAGCCTGGCTGCCCTCCAGACGATATCCTAAAGCTCATGCTCGTCGCTTTTCAATCAGCCATCCAACGGTTCGACCCGACCGACGGCCTTTCTTCCGAGCGGCCGGCTTGAATTTCGCGCAATTGCAGATTGTATTCTTCGCTTTATTTGCGTACATATTCGCGGCCTTATTTCAGCAAACCGTTCATGTCCACAACCTTCAAATTCTTTTCGTGGATTACGGTGGAGGAGAGATTGGGAATGCGGTTCGCGGAGCATATTCCCAGTTGCGCGGGGACGGCTTCCCAACCTTGATCGAGCGGGATGCCTTAGAATTCTCATTGCTGAATGCAGATATTGAGCAACAGATGCGAGAGGAGGTCTGCCAGCAGCGGTACTGGGGAGCAATCTTTACAAGTCCGTCGACGGAAGCGATTTTGAGCGCTGCGGGTAACCCGACACCGAACGACAACCAGTCCCACGCGCTTCACCTGGTTTGGAACGAGGCTCTGTATCCACAAGTCTCCGATGCTACCATCTTCCAGAATATCCAACGGTTATCCAGCGTGGCGGAGAACGCATACAGATCAACTATAGCCGCCAGCGTGCTCGGAGTCGCCTCTTCCACCTCTCAACAGACTCTAGAGTCGGTCATCGCCATCCTTTCGAATCCTTGGACGCTAAACTCTGTTAACATCAAGCCCACGACTCATGGTGCTCGCCTGATTTACAACAGTCTCGTGTTCATCTTGATCATGCTTCAAGAATTCTTTTACCTCGGAACCATTAATGGGTTGAGCACACAGTTCCGCATCTACCCACGAATCCATCCTCTTCGTATTATCACGATACGGAGCATGATTTCGATATCTTACACGTTCGTTGGGAGTCTTTGCACCACTGGAATGATTTGGGCGTTCCGCTACGGTTGGGACGTGGGCGGCAAAGAGTTTATCGCGACGTGGACGATTCTATGGCTCCTCGCACACGTCAATTTCTGCATTTTGGACGTGATGACGACCATTACTCCGCCTCCCTACCAGCCGATGTTGCTTGTCACCTGGGTCATGTGTAATGCCGCCAGCCTCCTAATACCTTTGGAACTATCCCCAGGCTTCTATCGCTGGGCTTACGCGCTTCCGGCATACGAAACATACCAAATATTGGGCGATATCTGGTCTGGTGGATGTAATCCGAAGCTCCACCGTGCTTTGCCGATATTATTCTCGTGGGAGGTCATGGGCTTCATTGCAAGTGGGATTGGAGTCTATCGGCGGTGCCACCACTCCCTCGTGGCAGAAGAGTTGCAGGAAGAAGCATTCCAGAAGAAGTTGAACGCTGCTGTACGGGAGGCACGAAAAGCAGAAGATGACAGCGAAGAGACAGAAAAGTTTCGGAATGATACTTCGGCTATGGAGGCTCCAACTTTCTCCACGACGGGCACACCCATGCCTCCTACTCCGCATGTGGCTGAACCCTCTATTAGGAGAGTGGCTACCGCTCCCGAAAGTTTATCAATCAGGAGGCCACGTTGGAGTAGCGTCAGTTATGGACCCTGTTTTCCGTTAGCCTTTGGATCCGGGGAGCAATCTTTAGAGTCCGGAGAGGCGGTGGTAGATGAATGAAAGAAGCTCAAGGATTTCGAGGAGACCCTGACGGCCAATTCACCTGTCCACTGTCAGCATCTAACATTTCGACACGCGGTGACCGTCGAGTGCCGTTTTAGAGGGAACTATTAGACACACTCTATACACTATTGTTTAGATTATGGTAGGGCTACCCCAAGAAGGGGTGGTAATAGATCACAAGTCTCCAGGGCAAGAACCTGGTTCCGGGTGGGTTGTGTGCACCGATACGAAAATCATGGTGGAGGACAGGCTCGTTGAAAACCGGTTCCCGATCCATTGGCGATGCGGTGCGCCTAGTGCTGTGGCTCCCGAGTTTCATAGTCATGCATTTTCAGCCAATGTATCGGTTACACAGAAGTTATACCAAGGGTGGATAATAGACACCGAAACTACAAATAGATGGTGCGAGCCTGTAGCAAGGATGAAGCATTTTTACGGCAGAGGCTTTTTGTGATTGATGGTTCCAGCGTGGAGTCGTTAAAGGCTAGCTGCTACTCATCAGGTTGCAACAATCTCCCAAGTACAGCACCGTACTCGAGAAGAGGTAGGATCGACGCTTGGGACAGATTTGTTCGCCGTACGGGTATTTAAAGTACACATCAACAGGTGGCGCACGGAAACGTCACCGATTTTTTTTCTCGCGCCATCACCATCGCTGCACAGACTTCACTCTCACTTTCCGACGATGCGAGTCTTTGTGGGTTTACTTATCCTCCTCGGTTTCGTCGTGGAATCGATCAATTCGCGTCCTTCTATGAGGAGTCGAGTCTGGTCCAATGCGAGAGTAGTCCATCGGGAGTACTTTTATAGTGGAGGAGAATATGTCAAAGTGACGGTAATTATCGTCCGCGATTCCGATCCTGGCAATGTCTAAAGTGAAATAACAAGTCTGGAAACATTACGGATCAATACATGGTAGGCCAGATCTATGTCGAAAGGCTCACGCCAGAACAAATCGTTCATAATGATCCTATTGTGTTCATTGCAGGCGCTGGCCAGACTGGAACGGTAGTTGCGATCTGCTAGAAATCGCTACACGGAACGAGGCACTGACCTTTTCTCTAGAATTTCTTGGAGACACCTGATGGGCGGCCTGGATGGGCATCTTATTTCCTTGAACGAGGCTTCGTGGTGTATTTGACAGATCAACCCGAGCGGTAGGTTCATCGAGCCAGCAATCAATGCCACAACTGACCAAGTTTTTGCAGTGGCCGATCACCATGGCTTCCCGGTAATGGAATCATGGCTTCGGTCGGTACAAGAGTAATTGAGTCCTGTTTCACTGCTCCCAGTGACTTTGGACTCTGGCCCCAGGCTCATCTCCACAATCAGTGGCCAGGTACGGGGCGGATTGGCGACCCGGTGTTTGATGCTTTCTACGCGACACAGGTGCAATTACAGAGGAACAATACGCTATCAGAAGAAAGGAATGCGAAGGCTTATACTGCATTGATGGACCGAGTTGGCCCTGCGCATCTCATCGTGCATAGTCAAGCCGGATCATATGGTTGGCGAGTGGCCGACGCACGACCTCAGCTAGTCAAGACCCTCATTGCGCTGGAACCAACAGGGCCGCCTTTTGAGAACGCATTTCCATTTGAGGGCAGGGAAAGAACGTGGGGATTAACAATACTTGAGATTTCGTATGACCCCCCGGCTGGCCCGAACGCGGAAGAATTGAAGACAGTCAGAATTCCGCCACGGGAGGCGAACAAATCCGAGTGCATTTTACAAGCCGAACCCCCGAAGAAGCTGAAAAATCTTTCCAAAGTGCCGGTGCTCGTCGTCACGGGGGAAGCCAGCTACCATCAGCCGTACGAATGGTGTACGGTCGAATACTTAAAGCAGGGAGGGGTGGATGTAACGTTCCTCGACCTTCCACAGGAGGGTATCTATGGGAATGGACACATGATGTTCATGGAGAAGAATAATATGGAGATTTCGGAAAGGGCTTTGCATTGGTTGCTCGAATATGAAGTGAAATTGCATATCAGCGAAGAGAATGCGCTTTGACGTGTTTGTCCTACTCTAAACAGGGTCCAGAACCCCCGAAGGATTCTCAAGATATCTTAACAAGCTCATGGAGTTGCACCGGTTAGTTGAACCTGATAATCCAAGCCTTGGGCAACAACACCGGTGATAGAAAATGCATCATACAAAGCCAGGCTGGATGGAGTATTCGCAATAACCAAGGTCGCCTCCTCACCACTTGCTCGGGTTGCCTCGCCGGCGCCATTGGCCAAATCCACATAGCGCACGCTTCCGTTTTGAGATCGAATCGCCAAGGTTGCAGTAAAAGGAGCATTGGCCGTGACTTTCGCCGTAACTGCACCAGTACCTTTCAATGGGATTATGCTCGCTCCCATATACAGGGGCCTTCGATTCCGTTTAACTCGATACGTCCCACTTCCAGTGGAATCGAGATTCGAGTAGTTAATTCGGGTCTTCAGCTGTTGGAAAAGTTGCTGTGCTTGGGTATGGCCGATGTCCACGTACGCCATTCTAGCCCAGTATCGTCCGATAATTGTTTGAATAGGCGTCGATTGCGCAACCCGTTCCAGAGCATGAAGTGGCGTTTCGTTGCTTTTTTGCTTGTACTGCCTCATCATCTCTCGTACAGTCGTCGGTCCGAGATTGGGATACTTGTCGGGGTTGTTGGTCACGTACGTGAGCAATGGCCATGATTGATAATAGTTGCCGGATCCCGTTGATGCATCAACAATGGTTTGATGGGAGGAGCCGATGACCTTGTTCAAATCAATTTGTGTGCGGCCTTCAGGCTGGTTGTATTGCGCCCTGGCTTTGGCGCAAAGCGGGGATGTCATGAAAGTATCGGCTACCCAATTTGCCATGGGTTCCCACCAAGCACCGGTTCGCTGTTGATCGACCCAATTCTTCTCATGGTATGCTAGAGCGTGTCCAAATTCGTGAACCGTGACAGCCGGATCCGCAATATACCGTGTGACAACTTTGAGGTAGCTGTATCCGGTACGAGGGTCCGAGAACATTTGACCGGCGGCGGCGCCAAGAGAAGAAACCCCATAGATGTTCATCTTAGAGTACGGTCCACGGTTTGACGCATCGTTGAAGGAGAGTCCAGTCGACCGCCAGCCTAAGTCCCCAATGAAACAGGTATAGGCAACTTCCAGTTCTCGGACTGCCGCATCGGCCTGGGTGGAAGACGCACCAAATATTCGGAAATGAGGCGACTCTTTTGAAACCCTTCCACCTCCGCCCACATTGTTGGCTTGGAAGGTGGGTTCCGTAGTTTGCGCTCCAACTTGGAGCGCTGCCAGCGCTAAGACGGAAACTATACAATGCATCTTGTAGACTGAGGATAAGGAGATTAATCAAGAAAAACCTACATGTTCTAAAGGTGCGATAGGTGATTATAATACAAGAACCGTGGGGATTCGGCCAATGTTGGTGGCTGATGAGCAATGCGTCGTATATAGTAGACAACGACAAGTTCACGAAACTTGAGTTCACTCTACTGGGAAAACGAGAAATAAAACAAGAAATGCCAGGCTAAGTTAGGGCTCGACTTTAGTGCTCAGGGCATCGAAAAGAAACAAACAGACTTGGCATGAATGTTTCTAATATGAGCATTGTAGGCGGATATTCTACCTTTCATTTCGGTCAGCCTTTTCGGCCAAGCCTAGGGCAGAGTTCGTCGACCATAGCTAATAATAATATCTCCATGGCACTCTCACATGAAAGTCATCCTAGAGGGCGGATTTCGCAGGCAATTGTTGCAGATACAGTGGATACGTGTAACTAACCTGTGGTAATTTGGTAGGTTCCCGTTCAGTTCATCTGGTCGAGGTTTCGAGGATGTTGCTTTGACTTGTGAATGTTGTGAGCTTGGAACGCTGGCGTGAATGCGTGATCAATAGGTAGATGTCACGTGCCATGGCCTAATTTGATGCCTCAGGCTTGGAATAGCGCCAAGCTTTCACTGCCTACCCTCATATCCGCTCCGCTCCGCTCCGCCGCTCCTCCACCAATCCAGCCCTAGTGCTTCCCTACATCATGATGCAAGCTCGGATGTGAGGTTCATGCTCCAAGTGAACCATAGCTTCATTCTCGCCGGCTTCCCCGTTGGAACTTACTTTGATGAAGTAGAAGCTAGTTCCCCCGGTATTCTTGCATACATATCCTGTTGTCCACCGCCGGGTTTGACATCCTTCTCCTGCCTTGTTGCCGCCCTTATCCCCTGTACCGGTACATATGCAGGGCTCCTGGCCCGATGTATAGGTCGCCTTCCCACCGATCGTGACCGCAAACCGCGCGAGCCGTCACCCGAAACTTTACGACGTGTCGGATACAATGGCGGAAGTCAATCCGGAGCTCCAGGCTCGACTCCAGGATCTCGATCTTGATTTACAGGTAGGCCGGCAATGCGCCGATCCTCCCCCCAAGGGATGATCATTCGCAGTGCTAACATTTGTCGCAGGAAGGGGATATCACGCAGAAAGGGTAACGCTCTCCATATCTGTTCCGAACTAGGCGCCGCGCTTCCGCCGTTGTACTTGGTGCTATATACTAACGGTATCACTTCATGAAGTTACGAGAAACGTCGATCCCAACTCCTCTCACAATATCTTGGCCAAGATCAGGCCGAACAAGTCCAACACGATTGGCGCCTTCAATCAATTAACGAGGACACTCGATCTCCTGATGGGTCTCGCGCGAGCTTCACCTCGGGGCCCCATCCTCCTTATCTGTCGAATCCTCCGGGTACATATTCCTCGAGTTCATCGACAGTGCAACCACCTAGCCATGTTGGAAGGTTCCAAGAGCGACAACTCCACGTACGAAATGCAGGCCCGGAAAGCGCGGGAGACGGGCAGCGTCTGCAGCGACCGCCAAGCTATGGAGGATCCACCAGATTGGATACAATGGCCACTGGGGACTATGTCTTCAACCCTGAAAACGAGCCCGCAACCCGGGGACCGCCAGAGGATAGCAGGAACAGCACAATGCTCGAGTCCCAACAAGGATACTTTTCCGATTTTGCGGGGCAACAGATGCAAGAGCAGAGGGACGCAGGCAATTATGGTGGCCCACATCGATATTCCCAGAGTGACGTATTCTCACCGACCGCATTCTTCCCGCCACCGATGCTAACGGCAAACGATCTGCCTTCTCCTGGCGCGGTTGAATGCCAGCTTCCGCTGGAGCCTCGAGAAATCCCCTTTGACGTGTTCGATCCCCACAACGGGAATGTTCCCATGTCCAATTTCGACAACATTGGCGCAGTCCTAAGACATCGGGCCAAGGCCAACGTACGCCAGACAGCATATTGGGTGTTGGACCAGAAAGGGAAAGAGATTGCATCGATCACGTGGGACAAACTGCATAGCCGAGCCGAAAAGGTGGCCCAAGTCATCAAGGACAAGAGCAATCTGTATCGTGGAGACCGAGTGGCTCTGGTGTATCGAGACCAAGAGGTTATCGAGTTTGCGGTAGCTCTCATGGGTTGCTTTCTTGCAGGGGTTGTTGCTGTGCCGATGAATAACATCGACGATTATCAGACGCTGTCGCTATTGCTAACCACAACTCAAGCCCATCTTGCTTTGACCACCGACAACAACCTCAAATCCTTCCACCGCGACATCAGCGCACAGCGCTTGAAATGGCCTACCGGGGTCGAGTGGTGGAAGACCAATGAGTTTGGAAGTTACAATCCCAAGCGGAAAGATCTCGACCAGTCGGGAGCTCCCGACTTAGCATACATCGAGTTTTCCAGAGCCCCAACAGGCGATCTAAGGGGTGTGGTTCTAAGTCACCGGACGATTATGCACCAGATGGCCCTTGTCCAAGCCATTGTATCCACGGTCCCTTCAGGCAAGAGCAACGACACTTTTCACCCTGGACTGCGTGATAAATCGGGAAACCTTGTTGTGCAACCGTTCAGCAGGCCAGGTGAGGTGGTTATGTCGTACCTTGATCCCCGAGAAGGCATTGGCCTAATTTTGGGTGTTCTTTTCGGTGTCTATGGCGGCCACTCCACCGTTTGGTTCGAGTCTGTGACAGTCGACACCCCAGGTCTGTATGCCCACCTGATCACCAAATACCGGACGACAATCATGGTAGCAGATTACCCCGGGCTCAAGCGGTCTGCGTACAACTACCAGCAAGATCCCATGGCAACCCGCAACTTCAAGAAAGCATACGAGCCAAACTTCTCCACCGTAAAGATCTGTCTCATTGATAGCTTGACCGTCGATTCTGAGTTTCATGATGTTCTGGCCGATCGCTGGCTGAGACCGATGCGCAATCCCCGTGCCAGAGAGCTTGTCGCGCCTATGCTCTGCCTTCCAGAGCATGGTGGGATGATGATTGCAGTGCGAGATTGGCTCGGTGGAGAGGAACGGATGGGTTGCACCCTCGGGCAAGAGAAGGATGAGAGCGACTCCGATGACGATAAGAAAGAGGACGATTCTGGAATCCCTCCCAATGGATATACCTCATTGATTGCCGGTGGACCGATAAAACCGATAACGAAAGCGAAGCGAGGCACCGAACTCAGTGAAGTCCTGCTCGACAAGGAAGCGTTGAAGACCAACGAAGTTGTGGTATTGGCCACTGGAAGCGAAGCCCAGAAGCGTGCATCTGAACCAGGTACTTTGAGGGCTGGTGCGTTTGGTTATCCGATCGCCGATGCAACACTCGCCGTCGTAGATCCAGAGAAGAATCTGTTGTGCGCTCCTTATTCTGTTGGCGAAATCTGGGTGGATTCTCCGAGTTTGAGCGGAGGGTTCTGGGCTTTACCAAGGCATACCGAAACCATCTTCCACGCGAGGCCGTATCGCTTTGAGGAAGGTAACCCCACTCCAGTCATGGTGGAACCCGAATTCCTCCGTACCGGTCTTTTGGGAACGGTCATCGAAGGGAAGGTGTACGTCCTAGGTCTATATGAAGACCGCATTCGACAGCGGGTCGAGTGGACCGAAAGCGGTGTCACCGAGCACGAGCACCGATACTTTTTCGTACAACATCTTGTGCTTAGCATCATGAGGACAGTCCCACGCGTCTACGATTGTTCTGCATTCGATGCTCATGTGAACGGCGAGTATCTTCCTATTGTCCTTATCGAAACGCAAGCTGCATCAACGGCACCTACGACAGCAGGCGGGCCTCCCAGGCAACTCGACATACCGTTCTTAGATACCCTTGCGGAACGAGTCATGGAAGCGCTCTACCAAGAGCATCATCTTCGTGTGTTTTGTGTCATGACAACCGCTCAAAACACTCTTCCTCGAATCGTCAAAAACGGCCGTCGTGAGATTGGCAACATGCTCTGCCGACGGGATTTTGACAATGGCAGTCTTGCCTGCGTTCATGTGAAATTTGGCGTCGAAATGGCCGTTCAGAATCTACCAATCGGTGACGACCCGGCCGGGGGCATTTGGAGTATGCAGTCGGCGCAATCCCGAGCTGGACTCCTGCTCATGCAGGATAAACAGTATTCTGGCGTGGATTATCGCGAGGTGGTCATTGATGATCGAACGTCCACTCCTCTCAACCAGTTCAGTAACATTCATGACCTGATGCAATGGCGCGTGTCCCGCCAGGCAGAAGAGCTTGCATATTGCACGATAGATGGCCGGGGCAAGGAGGGGAAGGGAGTCAACTGGCGAAAATTTGATCTGAAGGTGGCTGCAGTGGCCATGTACCTCAGGAACAAGGTCAAGCTCAAGCCAGGAGACCCCGTTCTGCTCATGTATACACACTCTGAGGAGTTCGTGTATGCCATACACGCTTGCTTTTGCCTGGGCGTTACAGCGATTCCGATGCCGCCAATTGATCAGAACAGACTCAGTGAAGACGCTCCGGCTCTTCTACATATGATCAGCGATTTCCGGATCAAGGCCCTCCTCGTCAACCACGACGTGGACCATGTCTTGAAGCTCAAGCCGGTCTCACAACATTTGAAGCACACGGCCATGATCCTACGAGTCAACATACCTAACATCTACAACACCGGCAAAACCCCAAAGCAGACTCATGGATGCCGAGTCCTCGAGTTAACGCTGAGACCGCAATGGGTGCAACCGGGTTATCCAGCGCTAGTTTGGGTGTTTTGGACCCCGGACCAACGACGAGTGGCGGTTCAGATGGGCCATGACACCATTATGGCACTCTGCAAAGTACAGAAGGAAACGTGTCAAATGACCAGCACCAGACCCGTCCTCGGTTGTGTTCGGAGCACGATTGGACTTGGTTTCGTCCATACGTGCTTAATGGGCATATTTTTAGGTTGGTCCTGACTAGATTCACACACAGCCGCTTCATGCTGACTTCAATACAGCTGCCCCTACATACCTTGTTTCGCCTGTGGATTTCGCACTAAATCCTATGATCCTCTTTCAGACGCTCTCTCGCTACAAGATTAAGGATACATATGCGACGTCTCAGATGCTTGACCATGCCATGGCCTTTGGAGCAGGCAAAGTCTCTGGACTTCATGAGTTAAAGAATCTGATGATCTCCACTGACGCACGCCCACGGGTTGATGTATACCAAAAAGTCAGAGTCCATTTTGCCCAAGCGGGACTGGACCGGACGGCGATCAACACCATTTACTCGCATGTCCTTAACCCGATGGTCACCTCTCGTAGCTACATGTGCATCGAGCCCATTGAGCTTTGGTTGGACATGGAATCATTGCGGCGAGGTCTTGTTCTTCCTGTCGACCCCGACTCGGATCCTACAGCCCTCTTGGTCCAAGATTCGGGCATGGTGCCGGTGAGCACTCAGATCAGCATCGTTAACCCGGAGACCAGTCGGCTGTGTATGGTCGGCGAATACGGCGAAATTTGGGTTCACTCGGAAGCCAATGCGTTCGGGTTTTACGGAAGCAAAGACGCCTTTGATGCCGAACGATTCAATGCTAGGACTCTGGATGGCGACCCGAACGCTCAGTATGTTAGAACTGGCGACCTGGGCTTCTTGCATAACGTGTCACGACCCATTGGACCCGGCGGGAGCCTGGTTGAAATGCAGATCCTATTTATCCTTGGAAATATTGGCGAGACGTTCGAAGTCAACGGCCTGAATCATTTCCCTATGGACATCGAATACTCTGTGGAACGATGCCATCGGAACATTGTCCCGGGCGGATGGTGAGTCTCTTTGATATCTGGCTGATGATATTTTGCTAATGCCAGTCTAGTGCGGTTTTTCAAGCGGGAGGTCTTGTTGTCGTTCTTGTCGAAATCTTCCGCAAGAACTTCCTCGCCGCGTTGGTGCCGGTCATCGTCAATGCGGTCCTCAATCATCATCATTTCGTCGTCGACATCGTCGCTTTCGTTGGCAAAGGCGACTTCCCTCGCTCTCGGCTTGGCGAAAAGCAGCGAGGCAAAATCCTCAATTCGTGGGTCCAGCGGAAGATCCGCAGCATCGCTCAATTCGGTATCCGGGATCCGGATGGATTGGGAATTGACGGACCGGGCTTCGGCAGCACCGATGGCCAAACCACGCTCAATCAAGTCGCCGAAGAGCAAGATCCTGAGTCAAGAAATTATAGCACCGGGCAGAGCCAGCGCTCATCCACAGCAATCTCGTCGAAAGAGCCGTCCGCACCTCCTAGTCTCACTTCAGCGCCGTTGGCGCCGGCTCCCCTATCTGTCTCGCATCGAAGCGGCGATTGGTCGGTGGCTGAGCTGCCTGAGAACGCTTCTCGAACGTCGGACGACTTCGATGCCGCAACTTTCCGTGCTGAGTTGCCCGGCGAGGACCTGTTGGGTCCCGACGATCGTACACCAACGGATCTATCATCACGCCCGCAATTTCCGCGGTTGAGTGTTACCAACCCGTCAGGAACGACTGCTGCCGGGACGTCGGGAATCGCTGGGGTAGACTACAGCCCGGTTGATCGAGCCGGCCCATTCGCATCGGAGCAAAGCTACCAGGCACCATTCGAAAACTCCGGCAAAGGCCCGAAGGCTCAGTATCCGAGTTATGAGGGTGACGACTATGGCCCTATTGAAAGCTACGACTACCGGGATGCTAGGAACGATGATGACGACGATCGATACGCGTCGGCGAGTGTGGGGCCATTGAGAGTCATGAACCGGGAAAGCGAGGACGATCCCATTCGTTCTAGCTCGGAGTCTTCGGCTCAAAATGAAGGCCAAACCCCAGCCCCGGGAAAGGAATCGACCAAGGGCCAGGACTTGGATGATGAGTGGAAACGAGATGCATTGATGCATATGAATTGGAGGGGTGCCAACCCAAATGAGATATGACCGAAACCATAGACGATAGCATGGTGTTATCGCGTGTCGGGTACGATTTCGGATTGTCTCACCAGAAGCCGAAATCCCATCGATGAAGAATGATGTCGCAGTTAGAAAAGCTTCGATCAACGATTGTTATTCCCGCGATGTGAAGCTTATACGCGTAGGACATGGTTTTTTGTCTCGAGTCATGTAATAAAGTGCCACGTTTCCCGGGGCCATGATGTGATGTATGTAAATTTTCGTAATGTTCTATTCCAAAATACATGCGTGTTTAGCGTCTTGTCTATCACCAGGTTTTGGTTTCCTGTCAAGCTGGAGGCAATAATGGAGATATTTTAGAGACCTTTGCCGCCCTCCAAAGAGACATGCCGATTGCGAGTTGACGCAAAGTGATCGTGAATAAGACGATTGACTGGATGACTATACACCATTGAGCTTTATTTCCACGGCCTCAGAGACACCGACATGTCCTCGAGCATCGGGACCTGACTGTGGCACATGCCTCTCTGGAGTAAGTTCTGGTGGAGTGATGTCGTTCGTGTCAGAACGCTTAGGGCGGAAAGGGATAGGAGTGCTTGGACGAGAAGAGAGGAACTAAGTAGAGGTTGGTTATTTATTTCGGTATAAGGGAACCGACTGTAAGCGAGAGAGATGTGACTGACAGATGATGCCGCAGATAGAAGAGCGATCAAGGACGCCTGGACCACGTCTTCATGAATACCCACCCCCCACACTCTTTGCGAGCTGTTCGAGGCTGTGCATTCAATATATGTCGCGGCTTTGACACTCTTGCCTTCTCCGATGGCATGCTCCTTGTAGTCAGCGACATCGAGATCGATTCCCAGAGTTCTCAACGCATTGGCCAAACTCGAGATGGCGCCGTTTCCGACCCCTCGGATGCGATGCTCGACCCCGTCGATCTCAATAACACCGCCGAACACCCTCCTGGCGTTCTTGCTGCTCTGGGTCCTAGAGACTTGCGACCCACCGACTGATGGCGGCGCGGGTGATGCAGCTCGTTCGGTTGTGATATCGTAGTCCAACAACTCAAAGCGAGGGTTTCGTTTCAAATGATATGACTCTTCGAAGAGTTGTACGATTTCGCCGGGAAGAAGCTCGCGTCCGACGGAATCAGCTTCTTTTTGGACAATCTTGCTAAATGCAACTTGTAGACCCCGAGGCAAATCCAGCTCCAAGTTCCGGAGAAGGATCCAGGCAACGCCGCCTTTACCGCTTTGGCTGTTGACACGAATAATGGCTTCGTACGTGCGCCCGATATCCTGCGGGTCGAGCGGAAGGTATGGGATCTGCCAAGGAGAGTCGTCCGTAGCCCCTGAAGCCTTGCGAGCTTGGAAGCCTTTCTTGATCGCGTCCTGATGGCTGCCGGAAAAGGCACACACAACCAGCTGTCCGCCGTAAGGGGCCCGTGGATGGATCGGAATCTTGTTTGATTTTTCGACAATGTCAATCACGGAACGAATGTCGCTGAAATCGATTCCAGGATGGATGCCTTGAGTATACAGATTCAAAGCCAAGGTAACGAGGTCCACGTTTCCGGTTCGCTCACCATTTCCAAACAGGGTCCCTTCCACTCGGTCCGCTCCGGCCATCTGAGCTAGCTCGGCTGCTGCTACAGCACAGCCGCGGTCATTATGGGGGTGGAGGGAGACACAGATCTTTTCCCGTTCGGTGATGTGGCGGCAGAAGTACTCGATTTGATCGGCATATACGTTGGGAGTCGACATCTCCACCGTTGCAGGTAGATTGAAGATGATCGGGTTCTCAACGGATGGCTCCCAGGCAGCTTTGACCGCTTCGCAGATTTCGAGGACAAAGTCTGGATCGCTGTCGGAGAAGGTCTCAGGGGAGAATTCGAAAGCCCATTCCGTCGCCGACTGGGTCGGGTCATCCTTGGTCAACGATCGTGCGTATTGGGTGCACTCCACCGCCCGCTTGATGCTCTCTTCGTTGTTCATGTTGAACACCACCTGCTGGAAGCATGGCGACGTGGCCAAGTAAAGATGTATGATAGCCTTCTTGGAGCCAGCGACAGAGTCTACTGTCGGCTTGATAAGCTCCTTCCTGCATGGAGCCAAGACCTGTAGCCAAACGTCGTCCGGTACGACGCCAGGGGTCTCCACCAATTTCCGGGTAAAGTCGAAGTCGGTTTTCGAGGCGGATGGGAAGGACACCTCGATTTCCTTGTACCCAAGCTCGACCAACATCTGGAAGTAGCGCCATTTCTGGTCGCCATCCTGCAAAGGCAGAGGTTAGCCCTGTACTTGAGTCAGGAATCCAATCCGGTCTGACAAGTTACCATTGGGTCCACCAAGCTCTGGTTGCCATCCCGTAAATCGGTTGATAGCCATCGAGGAGGCTGATCGAGCGTCTTAGATGGCCATTGGCGATCCGGGAGGTTCAACTGTTTGAACTTTTTGTATTTGACCGAGGGGTCCTTAAGCATTCCCATGGTAGCGGATGGTGGGATGGGATACGACCGGGATTGAGGACAGCAAGGGCACAGTACCAAGCCAATTGGATGAAGTTGGGGGTTTCAAAGGGAATTCGAGTGGTAAGATGGGCAGGTTTAGTATATATACTGTAAAAATTCGAGGAGGACTGGAGAAGTCATCAATTCCACTTCGACGTTGTGATATGTAGGGGTGGCAGCAGTTCAGTGGTTCAGTGTGAGGAGTCAGAATGTTTTTGAATTGCGGGGCAAACGCTGATCGATGGCTTGACGTCGGCAAACTGAAAATCATGAAAGGCTCCAAGGCTGAAATAATAATATTCCACCCTCTCGTGGGGAAGAAATTGATGCCCATAATTACAGCCGTACCACACAGAATGACGCACCCTTACAATAAAAGCAGATTTAAAGGTCAACTTTTTTTTTTGAGTTAGATCTACCTACCGTAAGAGTCTGAATTAAATTATCCTTTTTGATGGTTATGATTTTGCGGGAAGAAAACGTTGTATGGGCCATCAATTTCTTCCCCCATGGAGGCAGGAGGCACTGTCGCCGGACCATCACGTGCATGGATCCGAGCCATGACCTGGCATAGGGTCTGGACTTTGACTGACGATTGCAGGTGCAAGCTCCCCCTATGGTAAGATTTTTAAGTTAGAATATTGAGCAACGTTACGTTTCTAGCATCCTCTCAGCTCTCTACTCGTAATATGGCGAGGATCAACTTACAGATAACCTATTGATTGGGTCAACAGAACCGCATCGTAGGGCCCGCCGTTGGTGGTTAGCGTGGAGTAGTTCAGAGACGCGATATCTTCCAATGAGACGTTCACTGTACTTGAGCCGCTGGTTGCAGTCATTTGTGCATAATATCTTCTCATCGTTGAACCAATCATGAGACTCGTGTAGATGCCGGTTCATTAACTGTATTCTGTAGAATCTCGATAGGGGCCACATTCTTCGACGATCCCAAAGAGAACGCTAGCGTCATGCTCAGCGTTGCGGTCTAACTGCTCCAGCTGCACACGGTCGATGGCGGGCCGGTTCAAAGAGATTGCCATGTCCAATCGTACTCGGCTATTCCTTTTCCGTCCAGAGGTATCCTTTCCTGTGATAGGAGGACGCATTCAATGGCCAAATTCGCCGAAACATTGAGTAGTACACGAGCTGGGAGTTCGATGGCCTGGATGCATTTAAGTGTCCTTTGATTGATTCTGTAACGATGAATGTCAACGCACGCTCGGGTATAATGTATTGTGCAACCGTGACTTTGGACTCCCGGCAGAATTCATCCAAACAGAGCCAGAGCCTCCGGGCCGAACCTCGTGGTGCAGAGCGCAATCCAATGCCAGGGATTGGATCATAACGTGATGCCTCTTGTTCCGCGAGAGTACTCCAAAGCCATGGCTGGCGCATCAGCAGGAGACGCATCCCATCCCCACATACAACATCCCATGAAAGAAGGATCCTGAATAATCAAGGCCATCATGCCCCCCCTCGCATTCTCCCTCGAGCCCGGGTCCCTCTATTGATCTGAGAAGAGCCCCCACGACCACCTCTTGTTCCATGGTCTCCTCTATGCGACGATCCTCCACGGCCACCACGTTGGGCTTGTTGAGCAGCTTGTTGCTCCTTCACGACATCGATGATTTCGTCCGGTACCCGTAAGTATTTGATCTGAAACGCCCTGGGTTAGCGCACCTTCCATAGGACTGCAGGAGAGGCCTTGACTGACGTTGTTTCCCCGCACATACACTTCCGGAAGCCGCCAGAACCGGTCGCCCTCTGGTGACGTCTGTACTACCTCCTTCAGTGTTAAATTCATCCATGTGTCGCAGGCGACTAGATGTCCGTTGAGGGTCTCGCCGTCTTTCAACTCAACGAGCATTGGATGGCCCTGTGCCGCATTTAATAGCCCTAAAGGAAGCTTGAAGATGTTAGATCATAGAATGGATTGCATGGAGAAAGAGTGCTCTTTACCATGGTGTTACCACTGTGGTGTTTTGTCGGAGAGTTGAGGGAACAGTTATGGGTTAGCGACGAATTCAAAGCCTCTTGATATTGATTGAAGGTATCTGAATTAGGCTTTGAATAACACGTATATGTCGATTTGAAGTAGGGTGCTAAGAGAATCTACTGTATTCGTCAAGGTTCGTGCCAGTAGGTGCTGTCGTTGGTGGTGGTGACATGCACTCATTACTCTGCTCATGCATGGGTGATCAAGGATATGAATGCACGTGATTTTCCAAAGTCAGCCAAGGCTTAAGTAAGTAGAATCCCTCACGTGATCATGTTACACGTGATTACATCACATGCAACTGAGGCAGCCAGGCCATAAGGTATCAAAGGTGGGATGCGACAAAACCAAGCGAGCCAATCAGCGACACTGTTGTTGACGACCTGCGTCTTCTTGTTTCTCCCTGAACTACGCTTTCTCTCATCACTTCACTATCCAGGAGCTCACTTTACTGCCTCTCTTCCCTTCTACCGCTCTCTTACCCCATTTGATCCCAATATTCCTGCCTTCAGGCTCCCCTCGTGCCCCGACCTTAACCTGTCTGCCATTTGGAGTGCAGTTCCTTATCAGAGCCTCACCGTCGCGTCACAGGCTTCCACTCCCGCTTTACATCTCCTTGAGCCTATCGAGCACTTGGCCTCCACTCCTTGGTTTTTATTAATCCCCCCATTCAAGGTTGGAAACCAACCGAATCCTCATTGCCAAGACCAAAAATCCCCCAAACGAAGCCCATCATGGATGTGAACGAGGTCCTCCGTGGCACCCTCTCACCGGGTCCGTCCCGTCCCTGATATGATCATGGAGAACAAACGCTGACAGACAAAACAGATGCCAATATACGGAATCAAGCGGAAACACAACTCAGTCAGGCGGCCGATGCCGATTTCGTACGTCGTCCATATCGTTGTTGTTCTTACGTCATATTTACGGAAACAGGCTGGATATTTGACCACCCTCGGTCAAGAACTCGCAAACGAGAATGCTCAAGCGGACATACGAGTGGCGGCTGGTTTGGCGCTGAAGAATGCTTTCGCTGCTCGAGAGATCACGCGGTTGCAGCAAGTCCAGGCGAAATGGGTGTCCGAAATCGAGCCGGCGGTGAAGGAATCGGTGAAGGAGCTTGCCCTGAAGACTCTCTCTTCGAACGATAGCCGTGCTGGAGGTGCCGCCGCCCAATTTATCACCGCGATTGCATCGATCGAGATACCCCTGAACAAATGGGATCAGTTGATGCCAAAGCTCGTGGAAAATGTCAGCAGCGGCGAGTCCCATCAACGTATGGCGTCTCTCACGACGATCGGGTACATTTGCCAGGCAGATGATCCCAGGCTCCGCAACTCCCTGTCGTTGCACAGCAATGCCATCCTAACGGCCGTCGTTCAAGGCGCAAGAAAGGAGGAAAGCAGTGCCGATGTGCGATTCACTGCTGTCACGGCGCTTAGTGACTGCCTGGAGTTTGTACGGTCCAACTTCGAGAACGAGGGCGAGCGCAATTTCATCATGCAGGTAGTGTGCGAGGCCACACAAAGCGAAGAAACGAGGATTCAAGAAGCTGCCTATGGTTGCCTCGGACGGATCATGAGCATCTATTACGATAAGATGCGATTCTACATGGAAAAAGCCTTGTTCGGTCTGACAATCATGGGCATGAAGAGCGAGGATGAGGAAGTTGCGAAGCTTGCAATCGAATTTTGGTGCACGGTGTGCGAGGAGGAAGAGAACATCGAAGATGACAACGCTCTGGTACGATATCTCCCGGTCAATAAACCCAGCAATATACTAATTCCATGGACAGGCCGCCGTTCACGGTTCAGACCTCCGTGTCTTCCACAATTTTGCTCTCATCGCCACACAAGAGATTGTCCCCGTCCTTCTGGAGCTTATGGCCCATCAAGATGAAGATGCCGCCGACGACGAGTATAACGTTTCCCGCGCCGCTTACCAATGCCTTCAGCTTTGGTCAAGAGCCGCGAGAGATGCTGTGACAGGACCGGTCATTTTCTTCGTTGAGAAGCACATTCGATCCGAAGACTGGCATTACCGCGACGCTGCCGTGGCTGCTCTTGGGGCAATCATGGAAGGTCCCGACGAGAAGGTACTGGACCCAATCGTGAGGCAAGCACTACAAATCTTGATCGGCATGATGGAGGACCCTGTCGTCCACGTCCAGGACTCCGCGGCATACGCACTCGGACGCATCTCCGAGGCAGTCCCAGATGCCATCGATCCGGCCGTGCACTTGCCTATCATGATCCAAACGTTGTTCAACGGCCTCATGAGCAATCCCAAGATGGCTTCTTCCTGCTGCTGGGCTCTGATGAACCTCGCGGAGCGCTTTGCCGGCGATCCCGGGTGCGATGAGAACCCAATGACACCTAAGTTCCAGGAGAACGTGCAGCGCTTGCTCGATGTGACGGAACGCTCTGGGGCGGACAGCCAGCTTCGTACAGCCGCGTATGAGGTTCTCAACGCCTACGTCGCCAATTGCGGCAACAACTCGAAAGCAATGGTCGCCAATCTGTCCGGCGTCATTCTGGATCGATTGGAGAAGACCATCCCATTCCGACAGCAGGTGGTGAGCGTTGAGGACACGCTGACGCTAGAGGATATGCAGACGAGCTTGACCAGCGTGGTCATGACCATCATCCAACGACTGGAGGTGGAAGTGGCCCCTCTCGGTGATCGCATCATGCAGGTTCTGCTTCAACTTCTCAACACTGTCGGCCCTAAGTCAACCGTCCCAGACACCGTATTCGCCACGGTCGGCGCACTTGCGACGTCCATCGAGGGCGACTTTGCCAAATATATGGAGGCATTCGCGCCTTACCTGCTCAACGGCCTATCCAAGCAAGAGGAAGAGAATTTGTATTCCATGTCCATCGGCTTAGTGCAGGATATCACCCGCGCTATCGGCCCTGCGATCAGTCCTTTCTGCGACGCGTTGATGAATTCCCTCCTTGAAAATCTCAAAGTAAGTGAAATGGGATTCCCAACGCGTGGCTTCCAGACTAACAAAGTCCAGTCCAATATCCACGGCAATCACTATAAACCCCCACTAGTCAACTGCTTCGGTGATATCGCTAGTGCGATTCTGGGCGATTTTGAGAAGTACATGTCCACAGTGGTGGAGATTTTGACGCAAGCATCCACAGTCAGGTATGAAGAGCAGCTATTTGTGGAGCAGCAAGACTATATCACCAGTCTTCGAGAGGCTGTTATGGACGCTTGGTCCGGAATTATTGAGGCCATGAAGAAGAGCGGAAAAAGTAAGTCTAGCTCCATTGCTTTTGTGGATTTTCGCTGACCTTGATCAATTAGCACCATTGCTATCTGCTCACATTGAATCGATATTCGGGCTCATCAAGTCAACATGGGATGAGCAACTACGGGGAGAGGGTCTCATGCGCTCAAGCATGGGTGTGGTCGGGTAAGGCATACTATATCTCGTTCATGAATTTATCTAATCGCCTCCACAGTGATCTTGCAGAAGCATTTCCTCATGGGGAGTTCGCCGAATACTTCCGACAGGATTGGCTCCAGGACATGGTGAAAGCTGTGAGGAAAGACCGACAGTATCATGGAAATACGACTACAACCGCTCGCTGGGCCCGGGACCAAATCCAACGTCAAATCGGTACGTGAAGCACCAAATTTATTCCCCGGTTCCAGATCCCAACTTGTCGGTGTGCTTGAAACTGTGTCGGATTAACAAGGCCTGTCATGCCTGGCACACGTACCCTCACCTCACTCCTCCCGAATGTCACTAACATAATATTCTTACTCAAGGCGGCATCCAAGGTCAAATGGCATAAATGACAATCACATCACGATTCCATCCCCATTGGGTCGATGGGTCGCTCGCCTGGCCTCTCACCTAGCCCAGCCTCCTCCCGCTGAGGGTTGGGCCCGAGCCGGCTGCACACGTCTTGAGGCGCAACGGCGTTGCTAAAGTCGATAACAGAGCGACGCAACCCGAAGAACCCACGCAAGAGCGGTCGTCAACATGCTCGCCAACGGCGCGATCTCGCTTCGGAGCATCGCCTTGCGGCTCTTCCTCACAGACTGGCACTTACCCCCCCAGCCCTCGACATGCGTCCTCCTACCGCAATCCCTCCCCCAACGCACAGTCACCTCAGT